>NC_064638.1:396973296-397165796 GCF_023864345.2 Schistocerca serialis cubense | reverse complement strand
CATGCATACTAATATGTACTAAAATGCAGCCTTACCATAATCACCGGGACCGATGACATTTGCAGTCTGGTCCCTTCAACCCCCACAAACCAACCAACCATAATCACCCCGAAGCGTATAAGTTGACAAAAGTAACTCTTTTCGTACCGGACTGTTCGCACGTAAAACAATAAGAGTATGTGTTTGACACTAGCAAGCATAATCATTACCTAAATTCCTGTTATTTTTAAATGTTTTTCACAGAACATGGCAAGCTTTACTGAAAAATCAGTATTAAAATACCACTATGTGAGAAAATGAGCATGACTTCTTTCAAAATCCTCCCTGTTCATCAGAGAAATGTTTTTCACCTGGACAGGAAACCAAGACTAAGAAACATAGTATTTTTACAATTAGAAAACAATGAAGAAACAAGGACTAAAACCGAGATTAAATGATTCACTCATTACCATGATTATCTTCATAATTATCATAGATAACAGCCCTAGAGAAACCCAATTAAGTTTTCATTTTTACTGAGTATATGATGGAACTATATTCCTCATCTCACAGCTGTCACCTTTGGCAGATACTGGAAGAAGAGAGAATGGCTTATATCATTACCTCCAGTCAAGGTATGTTATTTGAAAAATTCAATTACAGAATCATTTTATTACAAGCAAGCAGTTTAAAATCAATCAATTTTCTGTATTTTATAAGCTTAAATACTGTACAAAACAGATGGAGGCATATGAATAACAACACCAGCCCAAAAGCAACAGTTCGTATAAGACTACCAAAACAACTGCACTGCATGCTGTACATTCATTTTGTAAATTTTTTCCTGCAGGTAACAGTTGGTACAAAGTATAACAGAATTCTAATATTAAAGGTGGGATTCCACTTGTTAGCTTTATGTGCAATCAACTGCTTTATAACCACATAAAATGCAAAATAATTATCTAATAGTGATATATATAAAATTTATTAGTCAGTATATCAGCTATGACTTCAGTATTAGTAGTACAAATTTTACCATGAGGCATGAATCACAGTTTTTTAATTCCAATTCCAACCAAAGCAACATGAAATCAAGAATTAAATATGACCAGTCACATATAATTGTGATAACAAAATTTGCAGTATTCTGAGCATTTTGGCCACAACCTTCATAGATCAGTCTTCAGAGGTTGTGTGTACTTATAACTCTACAGTGAACAGACAAATGAGAAAAACAGAAAAATTCTTCTCACCCTTTGTCAGTGCACAACTGTAATATTAAATTACCGGCATGTCAGTAAACAAAAACATCACATTAATTTGAGGAACACTTACATGCTAAAATAAATGACATAACATAGCTCCTCAAAATATTTACCAGTTTTTTATTAGCTTTTAAATATGTTTTACTTAAGTGAAACAAAATGCAATTTGCCCCGAGCTTTTATATTTCCATAGCAATACTGGAAGGACATCACAGAAGATAATACAAAAGTCCCAGAGAGAAATACAATGCTTATTAATTAATAGGTACTTTAGCAAGAATTCAGTTAAGAGGCTATTAACCATGTTTCACACATAAAAATTCTGAAAACTTAAAAGAAAAATAACACACTCAGTTTGATTTAGCAAATTTCTGTCTGCAAATTCATAAACTATTGTTCAGTGACAGTTTCCCAGATTTTATTTTGTATCTTGCATGCAAAGCTGTTAATCACATGTGGAACACTTAACCATGTTCCACTACTGAATTACTCTGCACCTATTTTGATACACTCACCATATATCCAGCACAGCAGTTTTTCAGCTGTGGGCAACATCAGCCAGTCTTCAGCCAGAATGTTTGGACAAATTCAGAGGAACATCTGAAAAATTGAATATATCAAAAATAGCTAACACAACAAGACTGCTGGGATATAAAAGAAACACATTTAGAGATTATAACTGTTTTACAACCTAGTGAGTGACTTTTGATTACATTTTTAGACTTCAAATCTTAATACAAATTACCAAACAAGCATCAGGAATAACATTTTGTAAATACTTGAAACACTTTATGTCAGTGAGATTTGCCATGTAATAACTCTGTAAGCACTAATTACACAATCCCATTTTTATGAGTTGCCAGTAAAATGAAATGCTCGTATGGCATTATTGGCCAGGAGACCCTGCCTGGGGTGGTTCGGCTGCCTGGTGCAAGTCTATCCAACATCACTTTGACAACTTGTGCATCAATGAAAATGGGATGAAATAATTAGGACAACCTAAACACCCAGTCCAAGAGTAACGTAAATTTCTGAGCCAGCTGGGAGCCTGTGAACTAGAGGCAGCGACACTAACCACTAGGCCACGAGCTGTGGACACTGAAGGCACGAGGGGTGGGGGGGGTCAAGGGGAGTACGAAGGTGAGTTATGGTTTCATTTCTCATCAGAGGTAATGCATATATGACAAACCATGAAAATATTAAAATGAACAAGAATTTTTTAAAAAGGTGCGTTACACTAACCACAGTATTGTGATGTGGGAAGAGTTGCGTCTCGCCACTGGCAGCACAAGGGGGAAACTTCCTGGCAGATTAAAACTGTGTGCCAGGCTGAGACTCGAACTCAGGACCTTAGGCAAAGGTCCCAAGTTCGAGTCTCGGCCCGGCACACAGTTTTAATCTGCCACGAAGTTTCATATCGGCGCACACTCCATTGCAGAGTGGAAATCTCATTCTGGAGACAAGGGGGAAAGATGGTTTGTCCCCTTTTGTGAGTAATATGGTGAAAGTTTCAAGTTATTTTAAATAAATTTCATGCGGTTTTCTGCCTGTCGCAAACATTTCCTTCGGATTCCACTTCGGCGGCTTGCAGGTCAGGGACAGTTATGCTTCATATTTTATCAAGCATCTTCTTATTTGGCCTCATAAGGATGAATGTGTCCCATTCCAGATCTTTCTACCACAGAAAAATCTCAATTGGTCACTGTGGATCAAAACTGGGAGCTTCATGTCCCTAGCCAATAACACTAACCATTAGACATGAAAGCACACTATACTCTGAACTGTATACAAAATTCATTCAGCTACTTGCAAAATGGAGCATACATATTTCAGCTATGGTGTATTAGTCACATGTAACACCTCCAAAGTTTGTGTCCATTAATAACTGCAGCCCATGACCAGCATAGGCTCACTCACCACAATTTTAAATGATCTCATACATGAAAACTGTTGTGACACCAACAGTAGTTAATTCTGCACACATGGTAATTTTAAATGAAGATGTCATGACGATACAATTAAAAATGAGATTAGCAATTATAAACACCAGGGATAACAGCAACTTGTGGGAACTTTAGATCACAAATAAATAAAACAATATGCTTACTTAAGGAAATAAATATACTCGGACCAATGAGATAAAACTGAATATGGCAGTAAATTTATTTGTATGCAGAGAACCATTATCAAAGTGTGGACAGAAGCTATATTAAAGCTTACAAAAACTTAAAGAGACAACATACTAGTATTTCACACTTTGAATTAGCCAATTTACACTTCACCCTTTCTCCATGGGAAGGTTGCATGCTACTGTATGTAAGCTGCCTATGATTTTTTCCAGTACTGCAGATGAATTTGTTATTTCTTGTACAGTGGTTATTTGTTCCGAACTATAATGCAAAAATATCTCCATCAGTATAAGTACTCAGACACCAAAGGACTAATATCTTGAGTTCAAAGAAGACTGATGTTAAAGGAAAATAACGCCTCATTAACCTCAATATTTCAAATGTTTCACACCTATTACCTATACAGCAAAGGCTGAGAATCATTATTGCTTTCGTATTGGTCTTGATTAACTAGTTGACTTTGATCTGTTATGGTGTACTACAGCTACATCGGTATTCATGAAATTCTACAAATTTCAGAAAATAGTCCTTTAAATGATTCTCACAATTCAGAAAACGGTCTTTTTGGCTTTTAGATACGATAATCTGAATTTATATGAATTTATGTAGCTGCTACCGCAGCTGGTTGGGGCCTCTGTCTTCGTAGATAGCATCATCCAAGTGACATGCTCAGATGATTCAGACCTAATTGGACAATATCTCAACTATTTCTCCGCTGAAACGAACTTGTAACTTTGAATGAATGCTCATCCTAAAATCAAGACATATTTGGTGGCTGACAGTAGGCACTCCATCAAATAATGTGGCAGTAGCTCATGAGTATCATAGAGAGATCTTTTTCAGAAATGTAGAATCATCTGAGGTAAAATATCTAAGCTGATAAGCCATGTATGTTTGGTGATTCATTGCAAGCTGCATAATAATAATAATAATGCTGCATAATGATCATTGAAGCACGTACAGAGTTTAGTGTACTGGGAATTAGGAATAGTTCACAAAATATCTCTACCCCTTGGTGAAAACACAGTTTCACATCCTGTTTCTTAAACACTGCCCAAGGCATATAATCCCTCCTCCTCTCCCCCAGGTAAGCGTAACAACTGCTATCTCTGGATACCATTCCTCCTAGCACAATGACCTTCATGTTTTTAGTTTCTGCCCACCACTATCCCTCACGAATCTGTTACTACAGAAACACATATCCATGGTACAGGCATCACAGAACCACACCTCCTCCCTCCACAAGATATTGTTATTATGCAGTCCCAACTACATGCACCAAAGCTTCAAAATTGAAACCCTTGACCTCCAACACCTGGAAGAGTATTCCAGATGCTATCTCCTTTCACCATAGAGCACCACACCCATCAACAACTATCCCAGGCACAGTGAAACTCCCATCAACTCTTCATAATGCCCACACCCTACCTTGCCGACCTTTTCAATTTGTCACATCGTCTAGAGCTCCTTCCTGAACATCCTCAAAATTCAGAAACCAAAACACTGATGTTAATCTTTCCACCAAACGCTTCAATTCTACAGCAGTTTCAGTCTTATCAGGCATTACCCTCAGCTGCACATCCCAGTTTAACCATAAGTTGGATTTGTCAAAATCCTACTCTCCTTCTGATTTCTACAATGGAAACACTTCTTTGTTTCCAACAGGAATCAACCTTAACCCAACACTGAACCTTACCTCTCCCAGTACATAGCTGCCACCATCCAATCATGCCCTCCTCTTCTCCCACCTAACCAACCCATAGCCACCTTCCAGAAATTCCTTGCCTCCAGCTTGGCCTCAACACCTTTTCTCAGGTCCCTTCCCAAAAACATAAAACTCTCAACAGAAGAATGAACAGCCATTCACAACCTTAAAACAGACCCTCATTTAACCATCTTCCCTGAAATGGCTCCGCTACTGTTGCGATGGACCACAGCGGCTACCCGATACACAGCTTCCGCTAACTGTGCGACTCCTCCCCCTACAAGTCTGAGCATAGAGAACCAATCCAAGAAGTCTAACACAGCCTCTCATTCCTGCTGAAGTTCTTAGGAACTCCTAGAATCTCTGCACTTCGTCCATCTCCCTCCTCACCCCAAAAACCTCTGCACACCCACATTCTACATGCTTCCCAAAATCCACAAACCCAACAATACTTGATGCCCCATTTTGCTCCCACTAAAATAATCTCTGCTCTTATTGATTAACATATCCTAAAAGTTCCCCAAAGCCTAGCTGCTCACATCGAATACACAAACCATTTTCTTCAATAATTCTTCCCTATCCCCACCCCTTTGCCACTTAGATACCCACTCATCACTGTTGATGCCACCTTCCTACACATCAACATGCCCATGCCGATGGCCTGGTCACTACCAAATATTACCCCTTCCAACATCTTCGAACATTACCTCTCCCAACATCTTTCTAGATCCAATCTCGCCACCTCATTTATTGTACACATTACCAATTATATCCTCCCCCTTCTCTCTCTCTCTTTCTTCCCCCCCCCCCCCCCCCACACACACACTTGTCCTACTGCAGCCCACCATCTTCTCGGGACATGAAGAAAAAGACATAAATACTTCTTCTTCGAGGACAAGATATACAAACAGATCCATGGCACAGCCATGGATACTCTGATGGTGCCCTCCCATGCTAACCTGTTTATGAGCCATCCTCCCAAAACTGCAAACCCCTTGTCTGATTCATGCTCACTGATGACATGCGCATTATCTGGATACAGTAAAAAACACCCTTTCTCGATTTTTCTGCAATCTGAACGCCTTCTTTTCCACCTGTTTCACCTGGTCCTCTTCAACCAACCTCCTGGACATAGACTTCCGCATCTCCGATAAGTCCAATAACCACCAACAGTACCTGCATTTCGACAGCTGTCACCACTTCTGCACAACAAAATTGCTACCGTATAGCTTGGCCACCTATAGACACCATATCTGAATGACAAAAGTTCCCTTACTGAGTACGCTGAAGGTCTCACAAGGACCTTCACACACAGGAACTATCCCTCATACCTAAACTGCACACAGAATTTCCATGCCACATCCTCACACCGCCTAATCATCCCATTTCCCTCAAGAATCAGCTGCAAAAGAGCAATCTGCCTTGTTACCCAATATCACCCCCGACTGGAGCAACAGACCCACATCCTTCACTAAGCTTTAATTATCTATCATCATGTCTGGAAATCGGGGCATTCTACCCAAGATTTTCTCCACCTCTTCTAATGAGATATTTCATCGCCCATCCCATCTACGTAACATTCTCGTTCATCCCTATGCCACTCCCACTCCCAACCACTTGCCACATTGGTCATATCTCTATGGAAGTCCCAGGTGTAAGACCTGTCTGATTCACCCACCCGGCACATCCTGCTCCAATCTTGTCACACACTTATCCTACCTCATCAGAGGCAGGGTCACCTGTGGAAGCAACCATATCATTTACCAGATCTACTGTAGCTACTGCACAGCACTTCATGTGGACATGTCCATGGAAATAAACAGTCATTGGCAAACTGTGACCAAGAGCAAAATTTACTACCAAGTGGCACAACACGCTGCTGAGCATAACATGACTGAATTAAATGGTCACTTCACAACTTGGGCTGTCTTGACCCCCCCCCTCCCCCCTCCCCCCCCCCCCCCCCCCCCACAACACCAACTTTTCTGAACTATGTAGATGTGAGTTATCCTTGCAAAACATCCTTCGCTCCCATAATTCTCTTTGCCTCCGTCTCCACTAACCCAATGTACCATATCCTCTACAGAAGTTTCCCCTTCTTCTGTACTGTCATCCCTCCCAATCCACACTATCTTCATCATGCTTCATGCCTCACCACCTCCAGACTGCATGCACAAATGAATAGCCTGTGAACCTGCCACCACTCCCTCTCACATTCCTAATATGCACAGCTGCTGCCTCCCTCTGAGCCACTAGCTACGCATCCCCAACCCCTCCTACTGCTTCCAACATCTAACCTCTTTCTCCCTCTGCCAAAAAAACCTGATACAACCCCATCCAAATCTACCTGCCAAACTGTAATACTGGCATTGCATGTCTAGCAGGCACAATCTACGTAGCGTGTGTGTGTGTGTGTGTGTGTGTGTGTGTGTGTGTGTGTGTGTGTGTGTGTGTGTGTGTGTTTGAATTGTCAAGGGATTCCTTAAGAAAGCTAGAAAATTTTTCTTTCTCTTTTGTGCGCACCCTTTGATGACTCAACACTTCTGCTATTTAGTGCGTGTTCTCCTTTACTCCTAAATTATTTACATATAACAACATTAACATTCTGGTGGACAAACAATTGTTTAATTTCAATGTAATGACCAAAAATGAGTGGTCCTGGCATAATCAACTTCTGACTGTGCTCCACACATAAGCTGTACTCTTTTAATTTCATCCAAAGGGTTATGTGACCGGTTGGTTGATTGGTCCATTCAGATAGTTTGACATCTCAGATAAGTCAGAACGATAAAAGGGAAAAGGCTAAAAAACGTAAAAGTGCAGTCGTGTCGTCAATGGTGAAAACAAAATGAGGTAAGTCAGCAAGAGAGTGACCCCAAGGCTATGCTAGAGGCAGGAAATATCCCACCTCTGAAGCAGTAGAGGCAAGACCATCTGCAACTTAAAAGCATTCAACCGCTAGAATGTCGAATTGCGTATGGGAAAAGAAGACTAACAAATTCTAAAAAGTGATGAAAACCGAGTAAAAGGTGAAGGAAACAGGATCTTGGCCAGGGAGGGGAGTCGGGAATCTCCAAACGCAGCTTACAGGGGGAGATACCCCAACAATCACCGCCCTGCCCCACACCAGAGTGAGATTAAAAACCTTAAAACTGAGAATAAAAACCACTTTCCCGGAGGAAACTGAGAACCAGTTCGACTATCGGCGAATTGTCAGTCAAGATTAAAGGTAACGTGTGGGGAAGTCTGTTCTTAGTACGCAGAGCCAAAAGAAGGGGGCAATCCACCAAAATGTGGGCTACTGACTGGAAGGCTCCACAACCACAAAGTGGAGGTGGCTCATTACGCAAAATAAAACCATGGGTCAGCCTGGTATGGCCGATGTGGAGATGACACAGTGTGGTCGAGTCCTTTTGGGAGAGGCGAAAGGAAGAACGCCACGGGGCTGGTGTCACCTTAATTGCACGAAGTTTATTAGACAGGGAGGTAGCCTCCCAAGAGTTGACCATGATTGTGTGAAGTGCGATTTGATGTGAAGCCGTAAATCAACTGCAGGAGGGTTTACAGAGAATGGGGATTAAGTGACCGCTCCCCCAGCCAAACTATCAGCAAGCTCATTACCTGGGGTACCCACATGGCCAGGAACCCAAAGGAAGTCAATGGAACAAGCAGCACGGTGAAGATCAGCGAGATGGTCATGGATGGCTGAGACCAAGGGATGGCACGAAAAACACCGGTCAATAGCCAGAAGGCCACTCATTGAGTCTGTACATAAAAAACGCACTTGTGTTGGGGCTGTTTAATAAAGGTAAGGGCCTGGGAAATTGCCATCAATTCCACAGTTAACACCCCACTTGTAGGTGGCAGCAGATGATTTTCCGTGTCAACAGAGGATGTGAAGGCGTATCCCACACGATCAGCAGATTTAGAGCCATCGGTGTAAAAAACAATAGCATCCTGGAACTCCCATAAAATTCGGCGGAAAAAGGAACGGAACACCATCGGGGAGGATGGAATCTTTTGGACCTCGGCGGAGATCCATCCGAATTCGGGGCCGAGATACTAACAAGGGGGAGGGGGAGTGTGGAAGACAGGACAAAGAAGGAAGCTGAACATCACGGCGAAGAGACACACGGTGGAGCCCAACTGGTAAACCCGCCCAAGGGTGGGAATCAGGTGGGCGACATCCATAGTCTGGGAACAGGACAGAATAGGAAGGATGAGTGGGAGGGGAACAGACAGCGATTGCATAAGTCACCAGAAGCTGGGACTGCCAAACAGAAAGGAGTGGGGGGGGGGGGGGGGAGGGTCCCAGCTTCAACCAGGAGACTATCAACAGGGCTAGTTGGGAAGGCACTGGCGGCCAAACGGATACCACGATGGTGGACTGGATCCAGCATGTGCAGTGTGGAAGGAGCAGCCGAACCATAAACTTGACAACCATAGTCCAAGCGAGACAGAACTAAAGCATGATAAAGGCGGAGAAGGATGGAGCGGTCCGCACCCCAAGAGGTGTGGGCAAGGAAGCGAAGAACATTGAGTTTACGGAAACATCCTACCTTCAGAAGTCTGATATGAGGCAACCAAGTGAACTTGTTGTTGAAAAGAAGACCCAGGAAACGAAACTGTGGGACCACAGGCAATAATTGTGCATCGAGATAGAGCTCCGGATCAAGATGGGTCATAGTACGGCGACAGAAGTGGACCACCCACGATTTTAGAGGAGAGAATTGAAACCCATGCGAGAGGGTCCATGCAGAGTCACGCCATATAGCTCCCTGGAGCTGCCGCTCTGCAGAGGCCATCGAAGAGGAACTAACCCAAATGCAGAAATCGTCCACATGCAGAGCAGGGGCGACCAAAGGACTGACAGAGGTCACAAGTCCATCAATAGCAATGAGGAAAAGAAGTACACTCAATACAGAACCCTGTGGGATGACAGTCTCCTGGGTCCGTGGAGAACTAAAAACAGTAGCAACCCGAACCCTGAACGACCGATGGAACAGGAATTGGCAGATAAAAATTGCGAGTGGGCTCTGAAGTCCCCACTGATGAAGTGTAAGTAAGACGTGACGGCGCCAAGCCGTGTCGTAGGCCTTGCGAAGGTTGAAAAATACTGCAACCAAATGGCGGTGCTGGGAAAAAGCCTGCCGAACTGCGGATTCTGAGCGAAGCAAATGATCGATCGGAGACCGACCCTCTCGGAAGCCACAATAATAAGGGGACAATAGATCCAGAGATTCAAGGACCTAACTAAGCCGATGGGCTACCATCCGTTCCAGTAACTTGCGAATAACATTTGTCAGACAAATTGGCCGATAGCTTTCAATGAATAGGGGGTTCTTACCAGGCTTAAGCACAGGAACCACAATGCTATCCCTCCACTGAGAAGGCAAGTCACCCTGGAGCCAAATATGGTTAAACACCGGAGAAGATGTTGCTGTTGTGGAGCACTGAGATGTTGAAGTAGTTGGTTATGAATGGAGTCTGGGCCAGGGGCCGTATCATGAGAAGAAGAAAGTGCGGAAAGAAATTCCCATTCAGTAAAAGGTTCATTGTAAGATTCTGACTGACAAGGGATAAAACATAAGGCGGAAGCTTCGGCCCACTGTGTCTGCTGAAGAAAAGCAACCGGATAGGAGGCTGATGCTGATGCCGTTGCAAAATGGGTCGCAAGATGCTCCGCAAGAATCAATTGGTCCGTACAAAGGCCATCTGGGAGATGAAGGCCTGGGAGGGTGGACTGTCGATAGCAACATTGGAGAGAGCAAAGTGTAGCCCATACCAGTGACATAGGGACAGTAGAACTGAGGAAAGAAACAAAACACTCCCAACATATACGTTTGCTCTGTTTGATTAAATAATGGGCTTTAGCGCGAAGGCGTTTAAAGGTAATATAGATGGCAATGGATGCGTGCCTCTTAAGGTTTTGCAAAGCTTGGTAGCAATCACAGATGGCAATGGCAATGGCCGTACTCCATCACGGGACTTGCCGCCGGCGAAATGGTCCAGATGAGCACGGTATAGCAAGGCTAGCAGAGTGGACAATCGTGCCAGACACGTCATGTAGGACGTCATCAATACAACCTGACAAAGAGGGAGAAAACACGACCTGTGCAGTGCATAGAGGCCAATCGGCACATTGGAAAGACCAACGAGGTAACCTGTCCATCAGGGAGTGGAAAGGGAGCGAGAGAATCAACTGGAAATGGTCACTATCACAAAGGTCATCAGGTGGCGACCAGTGTAATAAGAAAAGGAGGGAGGGAGAAGAAAGAGAAAGATCAATGGCAGAAAAGGTACCATGACCAGCACTGAAATGAGTAGGGGAGCCATCATTAAGAAGGCACAAGTCGTGGTCTGCAATAAACTGGTCTATGAGAAGACCTCGTCAAGATGGAAATGTACTGCCCCACAAGGGATCATGAGCATTAAAATGCCCGAGAAGGAGGAAGGGAGGAGGAAGTTGCTGAAGAAGGGCAGTTAAGGCAGCATGTGTAACAGTCCTGTCAGGAGGGAGTTAAAGATTGCAAACTGTGACCTCAGAGTCCAGGTGGACCCTAACAGCAACCGCTTCCAATGTAGTTTGAAGAGGAATCCACGTGCTAGCAACGTCTGTATGGACCAACATACAAACGCCACTAGAGACTCGCAGGGGGCCAACCCGATTACAACAGAAAACATGGAACCCACAGAGGGTCAGTGAGTGATCATCAGTAAAATGAGATTCCTGTAGAACCACACAAGCTGCGGAGTAAGACGAAATAAGGGATTTCAACTCCGGAAGGTTACGATAATATCAATTACAATTCTATTGGATAACCAGAGAACGATGATTCAAATGGGGGTTGAACAGGCTAAAGCCAGTCATGCTGCTGCGTCATCACCCGTCACCGACAAGGAGGGGGTAACGTCCATGAACAAGAGGTCAGAATCTGGTTGTGAAGCCGGGGATGGGACCTCTGGTGACACCAGAGGCTCCTTGTCTTGGGACATGTTTCCTCTTCTTTTCTGTTTGAGGTCGAGGAGGGCTGTGTGGCATAAAGGAGCCAGCTGCAGCAAGATCGGGAATAGAAAGAGATCAGGTGACCTGGGGGCCGACAGACCGTGGTTCTCGCAGTCATTGCATGGCAGCAGACCTTTGGCCTGGACGGTGCTGGGAAGGGGTATCCCGGGAGGAATGCCCTTGCCTGGCAGACACCCAAGAAGTGGGACACTTCTCCGGCTGGGGAGGGGAAGCAGCGCTCAGAGGAGAAGGTGTGGGAGCCGCAAGGGAGGGGGGGAGGAGAGGGGTCCGGGACTGGGGTAAGGAAGGGGGAGGAAGGGGGAGGAAGGGGTGAAGATGTAACTAAAGCATAACTAGATGTCATGGACACAGGGTGAAGACACGCATACTTCTTACGAGCTTCAGTGTAGGTTAAACGATCAAGGGACTTATACTCCTGTATCTTCTTTTCCTTCTTATATACTGGGCAATCTGGTGAATGTGGAGAATGATTGCCATGACAATTAACACACATTGCCATGACAATTAACACACACAGGAGGGGGAACACAAGAACTCCCCTCATGAAGTGGACAACCACAGTCACCACAGAGAGGGGCCTGTGAACAGCGGGAAGACACGTTTCCAAAAAGCAAGCACTTAAAACATCTCACAGGAGGTGGGACGTACGGCTTCACGTCACATCGATAAACCATAATTTTTACTTTCTCAGGGAGGGTATCCCCTTCAAAGGCCAGGATAAAGGCACCAGTATCAATGTGATTGTCCTTCGGACCCTTCTGAACACGGTGAACAAAGTGAACACCCCGCCATCCGAGACTGCCCAGAAGTTCATCAGTTTGAAGGAAGAGGTCCCTATGAAAAATCACACCTTGAACCATATTTAGAGACTGGTGGGGGTAATGGACTCAGGAATTGTGCCAAGATGGTTACAGGCACGAAGGGCCACAGACTGGGCAGCTGAAGCAGTTTTGATCAACAATGAACCTGACTGCATCTTGCTCAGGGAGTCCACTTCACCAAATTTGTCTTCAATGTGTTCCACAAAGAATAAAGGTTTGGTATTGGTGAAAGTATCCCCATCAGACCTGATGCAAACCAGATAGCAGGGGAAAGGTTTCGCCCCTAGCCGACGGGCCTGACCCTCCTCCCAGGGGGTAGCCATGGAAGGGAAGGCCAAAGGGGCAGGAGAAGCAGCACTACAAGAATCAGTTCCACACAGAGGCGGCCGCAGAAGAATGGCCAGAGTTCTGGACCCGTATACGTTTCATTTGCATAGCGTCTGCCCTGATACCACCCACTCCGATCAGGGGCTCTCCTCATGGACACCACCCAGCCACAGCAAGGACCGTCTGGCACAGCGGCCATTGCCGGGACTTCCGATGCTCCAGTGTGACAAGCAACCACTCCTAGGCTTACATGAGGAGGTCACAGCTAAAGTATCAGAAGTGTGATCCCTGTGTGTTCAGGGGGCTCAACCAAAAGGGTACATAGCGACCCCACCACACGGGCTGGCTACCGTGCTGGCTATGCACCCTAGCATCAGACAACGACATGAAAGGAAAGGTGGAATGAACTAGGAGGGCACACATCGGAGACACTAGATATGGTGCTCTTCCCCAAATTGCTCACACTGTGGAATAGAAATTTAATAATGGAGGTCAAACCGTAGAGGGGGACCAGGGAATGCCAAAAGGATGAATTGATTACGCAACAAAACTAAATTGCAAAACCAACATAACCAGGAGGATAGTGGGGCCAACATAAGCAAGGACATCAAGAGAGGGAGAGGAGAGGGCGAAGGGGAAGGAGCAAGAAGAGGAAAGGAGGGGAAGGGCAAGGAAATGCAGCCCTGGAAAGAAGATAGGCTGCAATAGCTCGGTGCCCCGTGCTTGCCACGCACGTACTCACGAAAGAACTGTGCACCCCTGGGGGGTTGGTTGGTTGGTTGGTTGGCTTGTGAGATTGAAGGGACCAGACTACTAGGGCCATCTGTCCCTTTTTCCACGAACTTGAAACACCCACAAAGAATAAGAACAAATAATGGAGATGACAAGAGACAACACAGGACAAGAAAGACACAGACAGAGACCAGAAAAAAGGAATTAAAAAATCACACCAAGTATGACAATGGTTGGCTGACCATAGAAACAAAACATGAAAAGCCAACCACCAAGAAATGCACTAAAAACCCCAGTCTAAAATCTAAGGCCAAAGGCCAGACTCAAGACAAAAAAAAAGGACAAACACTTAGATCAAGCGATAAAAACCCCCTGCACAAATAAAACTCAAAACTAAATCTGCCATCACAGCGTCATCTGATAAAACTGCAGGAAGCGTATCAGGCAACGCAAACGTCTGCCTGAGCAGAGTTTAAACTGGGAAGTCCTACAAGATGTGGACCACCATCAAAGCTGACCCACAGCGACATAAAGGTGGGTCCTTGTGGCACAATAAATAGCTGTGTGTCATCCAGGTGTGGTCAATGCGCAGCTGGCAGAGGACATCGGAGTCCTTGCAAGAGATCTGCAAGGAGGAGTGCCACGCACCGGTAGCCTCCTTGATCGTCCGAAGTTTGTTGCATGAAGGAAGGGTGCGCCATTCATCACCCCAGGTGCTAAGTACCTTCTGCCGCAAAACTGACCTGAGGTCACTCTCCGAAAGGCCAATCTCCAAGGCTGGTGCACTGACAGCCTGTTTGGCCAGCGTGTCAACATGTTCATTTCCCAGGATGCCAACATGACCCAGGGTCCACACAAAGACCACAGAGCGGCCGCTACAGGCAGGAGTATGGAGGGACTCCTGGATAGCCATCACCAGACGAGAGCGAGGGAAACACTGGTCGATAACTATTACACCGCTCAGAGAGTCACTACAGATAATGAAGGACGCACCTGACCAGGAGCGGATAGACTCTAGGGCCTCAGGATGGACTGAGTCCTTCGAGCCCTGTACCAAATCGAGCCGAAGGCATGGGCGGGGCATACACCACGGGGGTATATGCAGAGGGACCCGGAAAAGAGATGGAAGAGGAAAAACCTCAGGCCCAGAGAAAAGAGCTCCGACACGAATCGCGATCGTACACCGTGACCGGGGCCGCCGTTCCAGAAATCAGACGAGCAACTGAGGGGACAGGAGACGATAATTGGGATGCCCGGGCAAGCTACAAAAGTGTGTAGCGTAAGCGGCCAGTAATCGTTGGTGCCAGAACCGCAATGGAGGGACACCTGCCTCCACAAGTATGCTGTTGATAGGGCTTGTCCGGAAAGCTACAGTGGCGAGTCAGATCCCGCTGTGAAGGACGGGGTCAAGCAACTGCAATGCGGAAGGTGATGCCGAATTGTAAGCCAGGCTTCCATAATCTAGACGGGACTGAATTAATGCCTGGTACAGCTGTAGAAGGGAAGGCCGATCGGCACCCCAGCTGGCGTGACTCAAGCAACGAAGAGCATTAAGATGCCGCCAGCACGTCTGTTTAAGCTGCCGAATATGAAGGAGCCAAGTCAACCAGGTATCAAAAACCAATCCCACAAACCGATGCGTCTCCACCACAGCAAGAGGTTCGCCATCAAGATAATCCATGGCTCAGGGTGAACAGTGCGTCGCCGGCAGAAAGGCATAACGCAGGTCTTGGCAGCCAAAAACTGGAAGCCATGCACTACAGCCCAAGACTGCGCCTTGTGGATAGCACCCTGCAGCTGCCGTTCAGCAGCTGCAATGCCAGTGGAGCTAAAGTATAGGCAGAAGTCGTCAGCATACAAGGAAGCTGAGACAGACATTCCCACCACCGCAGTGAGCCCATTAATTGCAATTAAAAAGAGGCAGACAGCTAAGACAGATCCTTGCGGTACCCCAGTCTCCTGAACTCTGGAGGAACTATGGGAGGCCACAACTTACATGTGGAAGGAATGAAGTGACAGAAAATTTTGTATGAAAATCAGGAGCGGACCCGAAAGACCCCAACCATGAAGCGTAGAGAGGATGTGATGTCACGTCGTATCATACACCTTCTGCATGACAAAAAAGACAGCGACCAGATGCTGACAGTGCACAAAGGCTGTACGGATGGCAGACTCCAGGCACACCAGATTATCGGCGGGAGAGCGGTCCTTACGGAACCGAGGCAGAAGGCCCCGAGACTCAAGTAGCCAACTCAATCACTGGCTCACCATGCAGTCGAGCAACTGTCAAAGAACGTTGGTGAGGCTAATGGGGTGATAGCTGTCCACCTCCAGTGGGTTCTTGCCAGGTTTCAACACGGGAATTATGATGCTTTCTCACCACTGCGACAGGAACTCACCCTCAACCCAGAAAGGTCTAGGAGGCATCGCTGGCAGTCCACCGAGAGGTGTTTGAACATCTGACTGGATGCGATCTGGCCCGAGAGCCGTATCAGGGCAAGCGGCTAGGGCACTTTGGAATTCCCACTCACTGAACGGAGCATTGTATGATTCAGGGTGGCGCATGTGAAATGAAAGACGCCGATGTTCCAACCAGTCTTTCAGGGAGCGGAAGGCCATTGGGTAATTCGCAGAAGCGGAACTCTGAGCTAAATGCTCCACTAAGCAATTTGCAATTGTGTCGGAGTCAGTACAGACTGCTCCATCCAGTGAAAGCGCAGGTACACTGGCGAGGGTCCGATAGCCATAGAGTCGCCTAATCTTGGCCCAAACCTGTGATGTAGATGTACGGAGGCCAGTGGTGGAGACATACCTTTCCCAGCACTCCTGCTGGGGTTGGCGAATGAGGCAGCGAGCTTGCGCACGGAGCCGTTTAAAGGCAATGACAAGTGCCAATGAGGGATGCCGCTTGTGATGCTGGAGTAACCGCCTGCAATCTTTAATCGCCTCAGCGATCTCGGGTGACCACCAAGGCACAGTCCTCCATCCAGGGGACCTAGAAGAACAGGGAATGGCAGATTCTGCGGCAGTAACGATGCCGGTGGTGACCGAGTGAACCACCGCATCAATGGCATCATTGGAAAGAGACTCAATAGTGGCAATGGAGGTGAACAAGTCCCAGTCAGCCTTATTCATAGCCCAACTGCAGGGGCACCCAGAAGAGTGACGCAGTGGCAGTGACATAAAGATCAGAAAGTGGTTACTATGCACAAGTCGTCATGCACACTCCATTGGACAGATGGTAATAGGCTAGGGCGGCAGATCGAAAGGTCAATGGCTGAGAACGTGCCATGAACCAATGAACCACACTGAAATGTGTGAAGGCACCATTATTTAAAAGAGAAAAGTCGAGCTGTGCCAATATTTTGCTCAAGGATGCTGCCTTGACCCGTTGCCACTGATCCACCCCACAGAGGGTTGTGGGCTTTGAAATTGCCCAGTAACAGAAAAGGTGGTGGCAATTGGGCTATCAGCGTAGCTAGGACATGCTGTGGGACATCACCACCTGGTGGAAGATAGAAGCTGCAGACAGTAACAGCCTGAGGCATCCACACCCAAACAGCGACGGCCTATAAAGGTGTTTGTAGAGGGACAGACTCGCTGTAAAGAGAGTGAAGGACGTAGAGGCAGATGCCACCAGATACCCTCTCATAAGCTGCCCGGTTCTTATAATAAACCCAATAGCCATGGAGAGCGGGGGTTTGCATCGCCGGAAACCAAGTTTCCTGAACAGCAATGCAGAAGAAAGGGTGAAGGCTGAGAAGTTGTCGGAGCTCAGCAAGATGGTGGAAAAAACCGCTGCAGTTCCACTGGTGTCCATGGCCAAGAAAGGCGTGAAGCAACCGAGGAGGCAGATTACGCCGCTGGGTCACCTGCTGCCACCGATTGAGTAACTGTGCGAGTGACATCCATTGTGTCTGAGAGTCCGGCGAAATCTAGGTCCTCAGTGGATGCCAGAATCTCTACCTAGCCCTCAGACACAGAGCTTGTAGGTTGTGGTGCAGTGGGTGCCACCACAAGTTCCTTCATCTTAGAGGTCTTCTTCTTGGACTTTTCTCACTGCTCCTTGGGTTTCGCTGGCTGGGAGGGCTTCACCAATTCAGTGTGCGGGGCAGAAGAGGATCTCGAATCCCTATGACAAGCTGCTTGTGGGCACTTATGCCACTGCCAAGTGTCATCCTTCCCACTTGTGGAAACCTGGGAAGGGAGGGACCCAAGGGACCCCTTGCAAGAGAGAGGAGCCAAAGAAGTTGAACCTTTCTCCGGCTTAGAAGCGGGGACAGATGTCCCCGATGGGTGGGGGAGTGTTGCTCCCGAGGGCCAAGATGACGGCGCCGGTAGCAATCTGATTATTCTTCAGATCTGGATGAATGCGCCAGAAGAAATGAACACCTTGACTCTCTAAATTGGCACGCAGCTCGTCATCAGACTACAAAAGTAGGTTCCTATGGAAAATAATACCCTGGACCATATTTAAACTCTTATAGGGTGTGATGGTAACTGAAACATCCCCCAACTTGTCACAAGCAAGTAACCTTTGTGACTGGGCAGAGGATGCCGTTTTTATCAGTACTGACCCAGAGCGCATTTTGTACAAGCCCTCCATCTCCCCAAACTTGTCCTCTAAATGCTCTACGAAGAATTGAGGCTTCGTTGAAATGAAAGACTCCCCATCAGCTCTCATACCAACTAGGAACCGGGGTGAATAAGTGTCACTGCCATCCTGAGCTTTACACTCCTCCCACAGTGTGGCCAGGGAGGGGAACGATTTGGGATCTTATTTCTGAGTGTTGAATTGAGCCCGAGAATGCTTAGAGACTGCTGGTGGCTGGCCACCAACAAGAGATGACGTACCACGCTTCACTGCGGGTCATCCGCCCTGATGCCACCCACTCCGACCAAGGGCCCTCCCCACGGACGCTACCCAGCTTCAGCAAGGGGCACCTGGCAGGATGGCCATTGCCGGGAGTTCCGATGCCCCAGGGAGATAAGCATCTACTCATTGGCATACGTGGGGAGTTAATCACGCAGGTATCAGCAGAGCGATCCCTGTGTTGTCAGGGGGCTACAACCAACAGGGTACATGGCGGCCCCAACACAACGGACTGGCTACTGTGCTGAATATTAGGTGCAAGGAAGTCCACGGTCGTTGTCTCCGCAAAAAGCAACACTGCACAGTGCATGGTGATACCCAGGAATGTATCCTCGGCCAAGAGATGGAAAATGAGCAGGACTGCAATGCGATGACTAGAAAGCTCTATAAAGATCTCGATGCACGATGGACACAATGCACCGTGTATGGCGTCCTTCCTCAATTGGCTCACTCCTTGGAAGAATTTGGAAATATGGAGGTCAAACCCGAGAGGGGACCATCATAAACAGGCTCCTTTTAGTTGCCTCTTATGACAGGCAGGAATACCGTGGGCCTATTATAATCCCAACCCGCAGGTGGGGTGGTTACATGACCTGTACTTGTAGCATGTTTCACAATGTCCATCTCCATTGAATGTGCTTTACTAAACCTCTTCAGCATGGCACCCGCAAAGCTCAGTGTTCTCAGATCACACTGTCCACTGTCATCATGATTACAAGGAAGACTCAGAGGCATCAGTAAAGTGCAGCAGAGGTACTGTGGGGAGGGTGCCTTCATTCTGAAAACTGGCACACAGAGACGTAATATGCATCTCTCCTGTTGTTCCCACATCTCACTGTTTTACAATGATACAAGTGAGCTCTGGTAACTTGAAGTCCATTTTTATGAAGTATGACTGAACCTTTCAGCTGTGTTTAAAGGTCCTGCTTTATTTGCTATTTATTTCAGCACTAGAATGCACAATCTGATGGCTCCTTCTAAGATGCACTGCCAGTTAAAGTTAACAGCCACTGTCAATTTCATAAGCTTAATCTTGTTTACCATAAATTTGCGGGTTTGTCCCATTGCCCAGTAGAGCGTATCCCTATATACACCACATGTGCGAATTACAACTGGCTCTGAAATATTTATAAGACTGATACATAACTGGCCCTTATTCATGAACAGGAGAACTGCCCACCACAGAAAATGCTGAAAACTGTAATTTAAATACATAAATTGATTGGTGTCACAAGTCTGTGCATGTGTATCTCCTGTATGCTCTGTCCCATGCATTTTGCTGTGTCATTATACTTGCGGGAATGAGAGGAACAGACTTGTTTAGTGACCAGTTGAATGTATCACAAAATGGTGCTTATGATAAAACATCATGTGTTCATTGTTGAATGTTACGTGAAGCACAATTTGTGGAAAAATTGTACATGACTGTTTGTGTAAGAATTTAAGATTGGAAATATTTTGGCAAAACCTCCATCCAAATCAGCAGCACAAAATTTAGTGGTGAAATGGTACAAAAAGAGTTCCAACACTAGAAAATGTTGCTCGATGAGTGGCTTGGGCTAGTTTTAAGATTTTGGTTGGTTTGGATTTTCTAAGTATATGGTAGCTTTCCAGAGGTATGTAACATCACATGTTTAAGCACACCTGTTACCCAATAGCTCCTAGATGTATTGCTTCTAGTTCAGATCAAGCAGGTTTGCTGACCGGGGCAGCCACCCGAGTTCATTATCACACTCTTCATGCCAATGTAACACGATTATGGCCGTGTGACACAGACAGTTATTATGCTGGAAGATACTATCATTGTCAAGGAAGACAGAGGATAATGGAATGCGGGCTGTTCGCAATAATGTTCACTTAGTCCACAGCTGTCATAGTGCCTTCCATGACTACAATGAGTCCAACGGTAGCCCACATAGATTCCCTCATAGCATAATACTGCCTTCACCAGCCTGCGTCTGTGGTGCAGTGCACATTTCGTGCAGCTGCTTGCCTGTATGATAGAGTATCTGGAAACGATTGTCAGCCTGCTTTAACAAGAAACATGGTTCATCTGACCAGATGACAAGTTTCCATTGATCTATGGTCAAATCATTATGGTTCTCTGGCCACTACAATCATAGTTGATGGTGTCATTGGCTCAACATGGAATACTTGAGGGTCATCTGCTGTGGAGCTTATGCTCAACAATGTGCACTGAATGATGTGCTCCAAAACACTTGTGTCTGTACCAGCATTGTATCTGCATCCTATCTGCACAGATTACTGCTTATTCTGCTTTGGAAAAAGGGCAAGCCATCTACCTCCATGCTCTATGACACCTTGCCACCTACTTGTGGTTTCACCACCCTTCAACTTTGTTCCACAGATGCTCCCAACAGTAGTATGTGAATAAACAATCAGCTCTGCGGTTTCCAAGATGCTCAGTCACAGGCACTGGGCCATAACCTGGTGCCTTTTGTCAAACTCTCATATCAGAGGATTTCCCCTTTTTTGCCTTCATTATCATTAGAACTAGTCTCGATTTGTCTCTGTTCTACTCATACACCTGAATTACCATGTCACGTGCCCACGATGTCACCAGCTACCATTCAATGGTGGTTATTGGTGAAACAACTGGTTTTCGGTTAAACTAATTTTTTTTTTAATCTCCTTAACCTCACTGTTAAAACTGGTCAAAGTAAGCAGTTTCTGAATATAATCAACATTCAGTTTTCTTATTGCCATTATTTCAAGCAATGAACACAAATGTCAAAGAGAGATTGAAAAATTCTTCGATTTTTGAATCACACATGCCGAAATATACAGAATCAAAATATCAAATAAAATAGGTAAACTGTACAAAACAGCCTGTCCACTCTTCGCTCTTTAACTAAAAAAGTAATGACAGCTTGAATGGTACAAAAAAGAAACAGTATTCTTTGAATTTTTACTCAAAAAACATGATGTAATCAAATGTCATATCACTATTTTGGAATTACTAAAAGTCAATGCTAAAGAGTGAAAGCTAGGGCTGGAAGACTATTTTTCATGTTAAGTTGTCCATTTCCAAGGACTACAAATAAATAAAGGCATATTATGTAGACACAGGCAGTACAGCAGATACATTATACTTCTATTGTGATTTATGAATGAATTAGTATGTTTCTAATTTATTATTGTTGCCAGAACTTCCTTTATCTTTTATTATTTTGAATGAAAAGCTCTTCTTTCAGTCAAACAGAGTTTCACTTTTTAATGGGAATTTCAGTACAATTGATTTTTTATTGACAAAACCAAAAATGCTCCTTCGAAAAATTCAGATAGCTTACAAAATACAGATAATATTATGAAAAGGGTAGTTGCTACTCACTATACAGCAGAGATGCCGAATTGCAGATATGCTATCAAACAAAGCTTTCAGCCAAACTGGCCTTCATCAGAATTAGACAAAACACGTGTGTGTGTGTGTGTGTGTGTGTGTGTGTGTGTGTGTGTGTGTGTGTGTGCGCGCGCGCCCACACGGCCAAAAGCTTCATCAGATTTCGACAAACACACACACACACACACACACACACACACGTGTTTTGTCTAATTCTGATGAATTAGACAAAACACAAAATGTGTGTGTGTGTGTGTGTGTGTGTGTGTGTGTGTGTGTGTGTGTGTGTGTGTGTGTTGTTGGTCTGATGAAGCTTTTGACCAAAAACTTTGTTAGTCTTTTTGTTATGCCTATCTTCGACTCAGCATCTCCGTTGTACGGTGAATAGCAACTATCCTTTTCATAATATTGTCATTATTCCATCCTGGATTTTCCACTGTTTGATGCAAAGGGGGCTCTGAGTACTATGCGACTTAACTTCGGAGGTCATCAGTTGCCTAGAACTTAGAACTAATTAAACCTAACTAACCTACGGACATCACACACATCCATGCCCGAGGCAGGATTCGAACCTGCGACCGTAGCGGTCGCTCGGCTCCAGGCTGTAGCGCCTAGAACTGCACGGCCACTCTGGCTGGCTGTTTGATGCAAAATATAGCAATTACCAGGAACAGTTACATAACAGTAGTTACAGTTTAAATAATGAATTAATCCATTGACCAATATTTATTCTCAAATTTGCTCATAAATACCCATTCTACAATGTGTTGATCTGTAGGTTGACTCATTTCATCAGTATCATTCAAACATGCAGCAATGGCTTGCAGTAGCAGAAATGGAAATAAGTAATCAAAGGTCACATGATATTTCTTGATGTTGAAACAGTTAAACAAAGATGGGATAATAACACTGATCAGATAATCCAAAGATTCTACATAGCGTGCTCAGAACACCAAGTACCTATGAAGACAAAAAAATAAATTTTTGCATACAGTCACTTCATCTTGTCTCAGAAGCCAAAAAAGAAAATGAAACTATTTTTCTGTAAATTCAGGCTATATGAATACTAACTGGTAGCACCAATTAACACAGAAGCTACCTAAATGAATTTAGCAAAAGTAATCTACTTTTCAGTACATTAACTCTTCAATAGTATTTGTACCTAATCCTAGAAATCAACTTGAATAAACTGCACCACACACAACTACAAGATATCAGCACAGTTTGTATACTCATTTAAGGTTCAGATCCGAGTTCTACATGTTATTGCAATAAACTGTACAGTAAAAGTGCACTTGGCACAGAAAGCAGGAGTTCAGAGATAATACACTGGTAGGTATTGTGCTAGCAACAGTCCAGAGAAGATATGAGGACAGAGTGAGAATAATGGTGGATAGAGGAAGAATGAGCATAGAATCCTGCCAATAACAGTTCCAATCCAAGTCCTCTGACTGTCCTCCTCTTCCCCAACGTCATCCTCTCCAAGCATTCCATGCATTCCTCACTTCCAGCACTGCCTCGCAATTCTTTCTTAAAAATAATACCAAAACCCCAAACCTCACTCAAGCTGAATTCTAGTCTGTCTATCTGACGTGAAAGCAGACAACTCTATCATCATCCTCCCTACAGACAAAGATTCCACTACTGTAATTGACTTTCATTACTAAAATTAAAACGAACTAGATTTTTAGTTCCTTTATTCCTAACAAGAAACAGTTAAAGTACTCAAAATAAATCAAGTCTCACAGTATTTTGTATGAAATTGTAACATGTTTATGTTAGGTACTTTCTTGTCTCTCTGGTACAAATTCTGCTATTGATTTGCTAGAGACTTGAAACTTTCAAGATAGCTCTGAACTGGACGCTAAAACAACATTAACTTGTTTTTTGGCTGCTGCATGGCAGAAGGTTACTTTGTGTACCCCTGCCATTCCCCTCTCTTCTTGTTCCAGTTGTAAATGATTCGTGGGGAGAGTGGTTTCTGATAAGCTTATGTGTAAGCTAAAATCTCTCCAATTTTTAACTTTCACAAAATATGCCAGTACATAGGAGGAAGCAACATACTGGTAGACTCATTTCTCACAGCTATTAAAAATTCACAGTCGCAAATTTTCTGGGATCTCTATATGGGATTAGGAATCTGTATGGGGCTGGGAGAAATTAATTTCTACTGTTCAGAACATCCTCTGTTCACTTTACCACCCTTAAATCAATCTCTTAGAAATGATTATTTCTACGCTTACCTGAACCATTATCTTCTTTCTTCAGCTCTTCCAGTGGTTGTTGCGTTAGTGGGCTGTAATGGCACGGACTAAGAGGTGGTGCATGGCAGGGAGCCACTAGTCCGTAGTGAACTGCCCCCCTTGGAAGACTAGAAAGTGGGTATTGTACCCACAAAGTTGGAACTGGTGATGGAGATCCACGATATGCAGATACAGGTGGAGGGCTGGAATAGTAAGGATGATGACTTAATGTCGGAGGAGGATGAGGTAAAAAGGGAGATGAAAGCTGTGGATATATCAGTGGAGGTGTAAGGAATGGAGAGAGGTGTGCAGAGCTGCCAATGGACGGAACAACTGGATTTCTAAGTCCAGAGCGAAGATTATCTGGTGATGGTGAGAGAGCAGGAGAGCTGAGCCGCGATGGGGACGACAGCTGCTGCTGCTGCTGCTGCTGCTGTGTAGGTGACTGGTTTTGGGAGTGCTGCGTTTGTGGCAGTTGTTGAGGTGACTGCTGCTGTTGCTGTGTGGGTGACGATTTCCTCGATCCAGCAGGCTTTGAAGCCGCTTTGGGTCTGGGAGTCTGTTCAACATTGCTAGTCTGTTGCGCTGAAGACTTCAGGAGAGTACGTAGGAATGATGTGTCTGTATCTTGAGGTCCAGGTGTTTGTACGTCTTCATTTCGACTATTTCCCAGGAGCGAGGTAATACTGTAATTACTCACACTGCCTTTGACACTAGGCTGGGGAGGAGACGGAAGTGCACTGCCAGGTTGGAGAGTTTGGCACGTAACAGTACAATTTCCACTGCTACCATTGTTATTGTTCTGTGGCAAGGCACTACTGGTACGAGCTCGCTGTCGTTTAGAGTTCGACATGTCCTCAAGACTAACTCTCTCCATTTCACGAAGTATTCTCTTCCTAGGGGATATAATGCTAGGATCCAGTCTTGCCGTTGCTACAGTTACTGTCCGCACGTGATTTGGTGGAATAGCCCCACTTGCATTAGAGCAAACAGTGCTTTCATTACTACTACTTGAGCCTTTCACTCTATCTAACAAAGTTTGTACTATATCCAACAATTTTATTCTGTTTCGCTCTTTCTTTCCACCTCTTACGTGTGCACTTATTACACCACTGTGATTCTCCACTGACACTTCTATAGGTACGTAAGGGCATCTACGCTTCTTTTGTATACAGTGAAACACAGAATGAAGACTCCTTAGATGCCTCATGTGTGGAAATGACTGCATCACAAAAGTCATTTCTTTACCAATGCCTTGCCGAGGGTTGGTCTGCTTCCAACAGTGATCTCGCTGCCAAGGTGATGACTGGACAGATGAGTTGTCATCTGACACTGAAATTAATGAAATTATTAGTAACATTCATATTAAAACAGTGGATGTAATATTGTTATTTACTTTATTTGCATTATAACTTTTCAACAAAGTATTTCTTATTGATTACACAAAAAGTTAGCAATTTTAGACAGTTTTAATTAATATACATCAATCTAAAGACTGTAAATTATATTGTGCAATTTTTTTCCTTTGTTGTGTTAAAAAGATACAATTCCTCAGGATGGGTACGCTATGCTTTTGGGTTGCTTAGGTTGGTGCATCAGTTCGTAGAATTTTTCCATAAGTTTAATAAACACAACAGATACACATAACAGAGATTTTAGCCACCAATAATATATTCTCCTTCATTATTTACAACAGCCTGCCAAAGCTGGGGTAACTTTTCAATTCCATGACTGTAGAAATCACATGGTTCTGAGGGGAAGAACTCATCGAATCATGTTTGGAGTGCACTTTTATCTGGAAAAGAAGCTCCTTGAAGGCTGTTCGATAGAGTGCAGTCAAGTTGAAAATCTGAGTGCACAAGATGACGTGAATAGGCGGATGCAGAATAATTTCCTAATCCAACTCCTGTATATAGTTTTTTACCAGTCTAACAGAATGCGGGTGTGGGGCTGGGGGTTGCGGGGAGAGGGGGGGGATTACCATGGAGTAGTGTCACATCACACCGTCTTCCTGGTCATTGTTCTTTGATTGTGTCTGCAAGACATCTCAGGTGCTGACAATAAATATCAGCAATCAGCAGTGGTGGCTACACCTCGGGGAAGAAATTTCTGGTACACCACAGTATCGATAATCCACCAGAAGCATTACATTATCTTTTGTGGATGCACACAGATCACTGTACGGAGAGTTGCTGCTTTGTTTGGGCTCAACCATTCCTTTCTTTTCCTTATGTCAGCATAAAGATTCAATTTCTCATCACTAGTAATGATACAGGATAGGAATGGTCAGTACTGTTATGAGCCAATTTATGACCAGCAAGCAAAGATGCACTTATGGCCACCCACTGGTTTTTGTGATTTTGGCTTAGAGCATGCAATATCCATGCACATGATTTTTTGAATCTTCTGCATTGCATGAAAATGTCAGACAATGGTGGAATGATCACAGTTCATCATATTTGCCAGTAATCAAGTACACTGACGTGGATCATTGTCGATTATGTGTTTAAATGATCTTCATCAAACCCCAAATGTCTTCCTGAATGTGGAGAGTCACTAATGTCAAAACAATCCTTAAAATGAGAAAACCATTTTCCTTCTGTGCTCCGTCCACCAACGGTATTATCCTCATGCACAGCACAAATGCTTCTGGCTACCTCCATTGCTGTCGCCTGTCTACTGAACACAAACACAAGAATATGTGCGAAATGCCCCAATTTCTCCATGTGGCACTCCATATTTTAGCAATCACAGCTCCACTCACTATCTCCAAATGACAAAGTGACAAAGTGTAAACTCGAATAGCAACAGTAAACTACAAATAAAAAGTGATAATTGATAAATAAATGCATAGCAACCATAATAATGATAATAATAATAATAACAACAACAACAGTTCAATTTAATTTCCAAGCAAATGAATTTATGTCAAGTTTCAGGTACATTACAATAAACATGAGATTTGTGATGTAAGGATAATGCTTTCCGAAAATCGTGATCAAACGGCAATCTAAAAACAATGGAAACTCCAGGTAGGAATGTCAACAATGTTGGAAAAGATAGATCGCCTTCCTTAAAGTAAGTAGCAATCTACCTGCAGATCTACATATAGATCGTGAAGTACACACATTGAGTGCCAATGCTGATATTAGGGAATTCAATGCAACCCAGCTATGATTACTAAATTAGTCACCAAAGTACAAGAATGGAAGGAGCTTGAAAATACATGTGCTGACAGCTCACTCATGGTCAACAAAGAGCAATTACGGGAAGACGTAGTGGCTACCTTAGAGGAGAACAGTTCTAAGCTGGCTGTCTCAGTTCCAACCTCTATTCATAATAATGGAATTACTTCAAGCCAAGTAACTAAAGGACTCCATCCCACGGCATTTATGAACTGTTTAGAAGTGTCTTTTGCAAATGTATCCAGAAAGACAAAAGATAGGCTCATAGGCATATTAATTATATGAAAAATGGAGCACATGTGGAATCTATGCAGCTGAAGTTTTTGCACCTTTTGAACTTTGAGGTTGTATTCATTAGCAAATAGTAGTCTCGTGAATAAAAATAAGCAGTAAAATCTAGTTTGCTTCTGCCAAATACATAATGTATGAAACAATGTTACAATCAGAGAATTCTTACAAAAATATTGTGATTCACAATTACCTTGTAAAAAAGTTTGAGCTAGTCACAATTCTAATCAAAAAGGTACAGCTAGCAGTTCATGGAAAGTTGGCACTGTTACTATACTCACACACTGAAGGAGGTATAGAGTGAACTGAAGAGATTGAAGACAATAAATAAAAGTGTAACAACAATTTTCAAGAAAGAAGAAGCCACAATAAGGAGCCACCAAGTCAAGAATATAGCGACTGAGCACATTCATTAAGTCTGCTGTGATAAAGTAACAAAATTGGTTTCGGTACATGAAATGATACTCCTCAGCCACAATATGAGTATTCTAGAAATAACCATAAAGATAGGAGGCACAACTTTGATCACAGGCCAAGGGATTAGTCAAGCAACATCGTAGAGGAAACAAATGCGTAGAAGAGACAAATGCAAGCAAAAGCAGCAGCAGCAGCAGCAGCAGCAGCAGCAACAACAACAACAACAACCATAACAACAACAACAACAACAACAACAACCATTGGTTAAATTAATGTAGTATTGCGCATGACCATCCAAAGCAGCTGTGGTAAAAAGAGGACACACGATTAAAATGAATACAATAACTACAGAAAGAGGTTATAAGACAAATATCAATAAAAGTAAATAAAAACAACAGAATGTAGTCAAATTAATCAGGTAATGTAAAGGGAATAAGATTAGGAAATGTGACACTAAAATTAGTATACAAGTTTTGCTACTTGTGCAGTAAAATAACTGATGATGATAGAAATAGTTTGTGCACAAAATACAGACTGGTAATAGTAAAGTGAGACAAATTTGTTAACATCCAAAATAAATTTAAACATTAGGAAGTCTTTTCTTAAGTTTCTGTCTGGAGTTAGCAGAAGAGAAACATGGCTGACAAAACAATGCACACAAGAAGACAATAGAAACTTCTGAAATGTGATCCTACAGAAGAAGACTATAGATTCAATGAGCACACTGCATAATAAAATTTAGGAGAAAAGAAATTTGTGGCACAACTTGATGAAAAGAAGAGATCAGTTGATGGGATACATGCTGAGGCATTGGTAATAGAGAGAAGTGGGACTGGAGGGAGGTAAAAACTGCTAAGGGAGACTAAGTCTTGACCACAGTAAGCAGGTTCAAGTAAGTGTAGGTTGCAGTCACTACACAGGGATGAAGAGGCTTGCATAGAACAAACTGTGGAGACCAGTCTTTGGACTGAAGACCACAAAAACAACTTGTGAGATAGGACATGGGCTGACATATGACTTCTCAATGAAAATGATGAGATGAAGCAGTAAATACTAATTACAGTAACCGGTGTAAGTGTTTGTGGAATAAAGATTGATGCACTGTTGGATTTGCATCTTGAAAATATGTTTGAGCAGCTAAATGATCTGTCAAAGTTGTACATGTCACAATAAAGAATGTAACAATCTGCGTAGGTGGTAACAAGAGTAACACAGACTGTCTGATCAACAGTATCCAGCCATGCCAGTTCATTTCAGGAACATTACTGTCCACAAATCATTGCCTCACAGTTTCTGCGCTATGACAGGTTGCATTGTCATGCCGATACCATCAGTCACCATCTCCAAGTTGCTTCTCTATTGCACACAGTGCATAATGCTGCAAGATGTGTCTGCAATTAGCATTTTATACGTGCAGTATGGGGACCACTCCCTGACCACGAGAAACATCCTCATACCATACCGTATTTTACGGTTTATAGGATGCACTTTTTTCTTTCGAAAAACTGCCTCCACAATTCAGGTGCACCTTATACTTGAAATTAATATAGAAACATCCAGTGTTTGATTTAAAATTGCCACCAGTCATAAAAATGACCACATATTCAATGCCGAGGGAAATCTCTCTCTATCTGGTAACATTGGATCAACTGGCGGCAGCAGCAGTGCACTGATGAACGAACACGAGTTGTGGGAATTCACAAGTTTGCTAACACTGTCTCTCTCCCACCCACCCATCACAAACCCACAACACAGTTTAGCCTATGATGTGTCATTGCAGTCTATGGTGCCAATGAATTTGAATTGAAAGTGTGTGTGTTATCAGTTAACAATACAATATTTTTGTTAGTAGCTATTTTCATGATGGAAAAAAAGTAAAAGGTATTCATATGATGCAGGCTATAAACTGAAAGTAGTAGCTTATGCAGAACAACATGGAAACAGAGCAGCTGAGTAGCATTTCTGCCCTCCATCAACGGAAAAAACCATTCACGATTGGTGGGCTGGTAAAAAAAAAAGAAAAAAGAAAAAAAAAAAGAAAGAAAAGAGGAAGACTAAACGTGAAAATAGAGGACTGAACGCAAAATAGCCAAAACTAGAATACGATGTATTGAAACGGATTCAAGGACACTGTCAAAAAGGCACTGGAATGAATACAAAAATGATTCAAATACATGCTCATAAGTTAGTGCTACAATTGAATTTAACAACTTTAAAGGTTGAGTTGGTTGGTGCGACAGGTTTATGAAGTGTCATGGACTTAGCATCGAAATCTCAGAAAATGCCACAAGAGTATGAAGAGAAAATATCTTTACATCATTTTATTATTCAACACTGAAAGAAAACCAGCACTGAACTAAGCCAAACAGTGAATATGCACAAAACTCCTCTGACATTTGATGTGCCAAGTAACATGACTGTTGCCATGAAAGGTGCAAAAACTGTAACTGTAAAAATAAGTTGTGCTGATGATGATAAACTTAATCCAATGATCATTTTCAGGTGCAAAACAATGTCAAAACCTTCCGAAATACCACCAGGCGTTATTCACATACATGACAAGGATTGGATAGACAAGGCTGGTGTGATATTATGGATTAACAGTGTGTGGGTGAGAGAAAAGATACTTTGTTGAAGAAGATTTTTCATCTTGTGCTAGGTCAGTTTAGTAGTCATTTGAAAAATGCTGTGAAAGAGAAATTGAATCTGGGAAACAGAGATTGCTGTTACTCCGGGAGAACTTTCTTCACAACTGCGATCTCTTGATGTCTCAATACATAACCCATTTAAAGTATATATGAGAGAGGAATGGAACAAATGGATGATGGATGAAACCCAACATGAATTCACACTAAAATTCACAGCTTTAAAAAAAGTGTGTCAGTCGATAAAACAGTCATGGTCTAGAATGAGAGATGACATTATTGTTAAATTTTTCAAGAAGTGTGGCATAAGTAACACTCTCAATGGCAGCGAAAACTATCTTATCTATGATGAGGACAACATTGAGGGAGGAGGAGGAGGAAGTTCCGATGACAATTTTCAGGGATTTTAAAGGTCAGTCTGGTTTTACAAACTAAGAATTGGTCTGGCTTTGCAATCTAATAGTGAAAATGGTAAAATGTTATTTTTAAAAAACTTCTTAAAAATTAAAATGTGTCTTATAGTCTGTAACGTCCAAAATTTGAAATTGGATTACCACAGGGTATTGTGCGATTCATCACTCATTTCCAGTCATCCACTGTCCAGTGGTGTCGTTATTTTACACCACCTCAATTTTGTTTAGCACAGACTAGAGAAATGTGGGATTTACAAGGATCTACTTAACCTTTGTACCCAATTCTTTTTAACTCCCTATGCATAGTTGTGCTAGCTGGACTGCTGGTAGCACTTTGGAACCCACAAGCGATTTCTTCTGGTGATTTCATGCAAGTTTTTACATCCGCCCTCTACAATGCTTCATGGTCCTTGTACGTCAGTATGAGTACTGCCTAGCCTTTGTTTAACTGTGGTTGTTCTTTTGCATTCCATTTCACAATAACATCACCAATAGTCAAGTTGCACAGCTTTAGTAGGTCCGAAGTGCTCTGGTGACAACCAATGAGTAGTCTACATTCGAAGTCACTGAGCTCTCCTGATTGGCCCAGTCTGCTGTTACTGCTTTTCTACTGACAACACAATACCCTCCGCCTCCTTTCGTACTGGCAGGTCAGCCACTCGTGACATCTGATAGTCAATTCCTCATTACATAGGGGTGTCCAGATACTTCTGATCAGAGAGTGGATATGTGAGCAGGCATTATTGCCATTCAGAATTTGAGGAAGAGACTGCGTGCAAGAGTGGGGGGCAGGGGGAGGGGGGGGGGGGGGCAGGTTTGCGGTTGAATATTTAAGGGTAACAGTATCAACATTATGAAGATTTGTTACAGCGACAATGCTATTTGAATAATCAATAAAAAATAGAAGTATTAGTCATCTTGTAACAACCACAAACAATACCTTTACATGCAACACACCTTTGGAAGCTAAAATCCTAATTTTGGAAACTGTTTTTCGCTGGCGTGTTTACATGTTACGGCCCAAGGTGGTTTTTCTTATTAAACCAATCCCAAAATGGCTGTTTCTCTCTGATTAACCAGTATAAAGTTCATTCTTAGTCTAATATTTCTACTTCTGTTACAATGCATAAAGCTATTCCATACAGTTTAGTTGGAAATTTTTAACAACACAATGTAACCTGACAACTCGAGTATATTTCAAGAAGTGTTGTGCATTTACACCGGAGTGAAAGCAAATCATGGAAGTGAAAAATATAGCTGCTAGAACCATATTTCCAGAACTGGTACTGGGTTGCTTACGTGACTAACCACAAGAAATGTTGGAAAATCTGTTTATGAAATCCAGTATTGAGAGCTCCATGTAAACATAATGAGAAGATTCTATTGAAGTTCTGAGGTGCCACCATGATTTTTTCTTCTGTAAAACAACCAGGACTAACTGTGGTATCGTCCAAAGATTATGGTGCCATAACGAAGTTGGCACCTCACACCAATACCACAGAAGTTAACAACACCTTGCTGCAGTCTGCAACAATGGATAGCCTCTGATCAAGCAAATATCATTATCCAGTTAGGACCCATACTACTCATATATTAGATTGAATTGTCATTCTGAACTTTGTTCTTCACTAGAAGAGTTTAGTAAATGTATGCATCAAACAATGCTTTAACATTCAAAGACAGTTGCACACATTCAGCACATTCCTGTGGCAATGGATTGTAATAAAGTGAACTAATATTTCATATGTTGTAGTTCCACTCTACCATCTCCCTGAGCAATCAAAGAACCCACAGTTATACTGGACAATTGCAGTTTAGTCAGTTCATAACAATAATGAATGGGGTTGCATGAAAATTAAAAATGTAGAAACTTGAACCATTTAGAATCAAGTTGTATCCCATACTACTGAAGAAAGCGATTGCAGATGAAGAGATCAAAAAAATGATTAATAATGACATAATAGAGTGCTACGATAGTTGGTATAGCAATCCAATTCACGGTGCAACAAAGAAAGACAAAGCTACAAAATGCGAGATCAATGTATTGTATTATACTCCCCTAGCAAGACCAGCCAGGAAACCTGGAAGATCTATCACAGATGTTTAGAGGCCAATTAATTAAGTAGTTTGGTCTTGACGATTAGCTACAGGCAATTATCGCTGCATCCTGACAGACAGAAGTACACTGCTTTCCTTTGTAAAAGTATGTGCCATCAATTCATGGAATGCCATTTAGTTTAAATATACCACATGCAGCAATCATGAGAGCCTTAGACGAGATTTTTGGTGAGCAATTGTTATGAAGAGTCACATTTTATAATGACAAGTATTTAGCTGTGAATAATTCATGAGAACGGCATGTAGAAACGCACATCGATGTTCTGCAAGCCTTTAGAAACCCTGGTGTCACAATCAATCTGAAGATGACAGAACTACAAGGAAACAATTTAAATTTCTCAGTCTTTATTTTGCCCTGTGGTATTGAGCCCAGGTCTGAGAAATTAGCTACAGCAATGAATTTTTCAGTCTCAAAATCTAAGAGTTGAAATCATTTGTGAAATTCTGTGGTTTCCACTGATGCTTCATAAACAGACATTTAAAAAAATACATCTGTGGATGTGGGGAGACGCATGGCAGAAAGGTATTGAAGGTATTAAATTCCCATTATTGGAATCACCATTATACTATCACTCAGATTTGGTGGAACCTCTGAACTGATGTGGAGATTATAAGATTAAATGATGCTGACTGACAAATTATGCACAAAACATTTGCTTTTGAAAGCAGAGAATATTATCAGCATGGAAGTGGAAATAACTAGTGACAAACAAAAGCATTCAGTCATTTGGTGCTTTAAGAAATTTTGATTTTACTTGCTAGGGAGGCATTCAATTGTCATGATTAAAAGCAAGGCATTGGCATTCTTGATAAGACGCTGTGTGATGCCCAACTGGGTTACTCACTAGGCATTAGCACTAGAGGAATTTGATTTTAAGATAAGGACATTGTTCCCAAAGCTCTGTGTCAACTGTCAGAAGATTTAGAACTAGAAAACACTGTGCAACCTAAAGTGAAGGAAATCCAAATTGACTGCATGAGGAATATCAATGGAGATGTACAGGGTGATTATAATCAAAGTTAAACTTTCAAAACACTGTAGAAATAACACTACTTGTCAGAATGACATCAAATTGCAACAGAATATTTCAGAGAAGGGGGAAAACATATGACAGAAGAAAAAAAAATAGTGTGAAAATTTACCAATAGATGGTGCTGTATGTGTCAGAATATGTAAATGAAAACACCTGTCATGCGCACGACCCACCTGGAAGTTGGTATAAACACGCCGGTACACGGGGTTTTCTTCCTTGTCTCAATGCGGGATCGCTGTCTGCTTGTAAAGCTGTATTACAAGAATGATGACTGTGCACATGTCACTCCGCAGAAGTTCAAGACACTGAAGGGTTTGAAAATAGGCATTGGTCCGATGACTGCCATGGGTTTGGAGAACATGATTCGGAAATTCGAAAAGACGGGTTCTTTTGGTGTGCGACCTTGTAGAGGGAGGAAACAAATTGATTTAATGTAAGTGGAAGCAGTGGCCACAGCAGTGCAGGAGAAGACGAGTGGTGGTGTGCAAACATGTAGTGCACGGGGAATTGCCCGAATGTTGGACACACCCGCAAGCATGGTGCGTAAAATCCTACGAAACACCCTTCTTTGCTATCCATTCAAAATTACCCATGTGCATGAGTTGCTTCCTGTTGACCTGCCAGGAAGAGAGACCTTCGCTATAGAATTTCTTGCTCACATGGAAGTGGACAATGATTGCCTGTGGAAGATTTTGTGGACAGACGAAGTCCACTTCCATCTGACAGGAGATGTCACCACACAGAATTGTCTTTTTTTTGTGGTTTTAGGGCGCACAACTACAGTGGTCATTAGCGCCCAGATTAAATTATGATTGCACTGCGAGGCACAATGTTAAAACAGAAACTAAAAAGGACAACACTATAAAAGGCACATTGGCAGGCAAGGGATTAAAAGAAAACAGCATAATGAAATGTCCTTAGACAGGTTTGTCAAGTGGATAAAACGAAGAACACGAGCAGCTGCTCCTGGGTCATCCGCTAAAATTTCATCCAGAGTACATGGCAGGCAAAGATCAATACGCAGTGTATTAAAATTCGGACAGGACGTTAAAATGTGGCGTACTATCAGCAATTGCCCACATGGGCAAAATGTCGGCGGCACAGCCGTCAGCAGATGGCGGTGGCTGAACCGGCAGTGTCCAATCTAACCGGGCCAAAACAACCACCTCCCACCGGGAAGGGCGTGAAGAGGTCGTCCAAGCCATGGAGAGAGGTTTCACGGCCCGAAGCTTGTAGTCAGTGTAAGTGTAGACCAATGGGCATGCCACAGCGATAAAATGCGCTGACAAATGACCCTGCTAAAATCAGATGAAGGCACACAACAAAAAGCTGTCGGAGGCTGGAGGACCGCAACCTTGGCCGCGGCATCTGCAGCTTTGTTCCCAGGGATACCGATATGGCCAGGAACCCAAATAAAGGTAACCAGAGAACCGTCGTCCGCCAGCTGCTGAAGAGAGCATTGGATCTGGTGCACGAAAGGGTGAACCGGATACGGATCACTGAGGCTCTGAATGGCACTCAGGGAATCAGAGCAGATGACGTAAGCAGAATGTCGGTGGCGGCGGATGTAAAGAACAGCCTGATAGAGGCTGTGAAGACTGAACAATGGCTATGGAGCCGGTATTTGAAGCTGAGTGGCCCGACAATAAAAGAGCACCCGACACCGTCATTGGTCTTAGAACCATCTGTATAAATGAAGATCATATTAATGAACTTCGAACGAAGTTCGACAAACCGCGAGCAGTATACCGAAGCTGGGGTAACCTCCTTTGGAGCGAGCTGAGGTCAAGGTGAAGGTGAACGCGAACCTGAGCCTGGAGCCAAGGTGGCGTTTGCCTCTCGCCTACGCTAAAGGTTGCAGGGAGTGGAAAATCAAGTTGCTGAAGGAGGCAATGAAAGCGAACTCCAGGGGATAGCAGGGCAGATACATACAACCCGTATTGATAGTCGAGTGAGTCATCAAAAAAGGAATGATAAGACAGGTGGTCGGGCATTGATAATAGCCAACAGGCATACTGACAAAGCAGTATATCGCGCCGGTAGGTTAGTGGCAATTCACTGGCTTCAGCATGAAGACTCTGGACTGGACTAGTCTAGAACGCTCTGATCGCAAGACATAACCCCCGATGTTGTATACAGTTGAGGTGGCATAAGATGGACGGCTCTGCAGAGGAGTATACAAAGCTCCCATAATCCAGCTTTGAGCGGATGATTGACCGATATAGGCGAAGTAGAACAGTTCGATCCGCTCCCCACAACGTACCGCTGAGATCACAGAGGACATTTAGGGAACGGGTACAACGGGCAGCCAAATATGACATATATGGAGACCAGCTAAGTTTCCTGTCAAATGTAAGACCTAAAAATTTTGTTGTCTCCACGATTGGGAGAGTAATGGGACCGAGATGTAAGGACGGTGGGAGAAACTCTTTGTAGCGCCAGAAGTTGATGAAGACCGTCTTCTTGGCAGAAAAATGGAAGCCATTGGCGACACTCCAGGAGTAAAGACGGTCAAGACAACGCTGAAGACAGCGCTCCAGGAAACATGAACGCTGCGCGCTGCAGTAGATGGTAAAATCGTCCACAAAAAGGGAACCTGATACATCAGCTGGGAGGCAATCCATTATTGGACTGATCGCTATGGCGAAGAGAGCGACGCTCAAAACTGAGCCCTGTGGCACCCCATTCTCCTGGCGAAAGGTGTCGGACAGGACAGAACCTACACGTACCCTGAACTTGCGTTCCATTAAAAATGCACGAATAAAAAGAGGGAGGCGACCGCGGAGAATGCCCGCCCTCCAACAGGTGTCGTAAGTCTTCTTCAAATCAAAGAACACAGCCACTACACTGTCTGGCGCTTCCGCAAGAAGTTATTCATAATGAAGGTCGATAAGGTAACCAGATGGTCAACAGCAGAGCAGCGCCTACGAAATCCGCATTGTACATTGGTAAGTAGGTGTCGAGATTCAAGAAGCCAAACCAAATGAGAGTTTACCATTCGTCCCATCACCTTAGAGACACAGCTGGTAAGGGAAATGGGTCGATAACTGGAAGGCAAGTGCTTGTCCTTCCCTGGCTTAGGAATCGGGACAACAATAGATTCGCGCCAGCATGTGGGAACATGACCCTCAATCCAGATGCGGTTATAAGTACGAAGAAGAAAACCTTTACCCGCAGGAGAAAGGTTCTTCAGCATCTGAATATGAATAGAACCAGGTCCTGGAGCAGAGGACCGTGACCGGGCAAGTGCACTTTCGAGTTCCCGCATGGTGAATGAGGCATCATAACTTTCATGATTTAAGGAGCGGAAGTTAGGTGGCCTTGCCTCCTCTGCCTGTTTTCGGTGGAGGAAGGCAAGGTGGTAATAAGTGGAGCTCGAAACCTCTGCGAAAAATCGGCCGAAGGCATTGGAGACATCCTCAGGGGCCACAAGGACGTCATTCGCGACCGTCAAACAAGAAACTGGTGAGTGGACCTTAGTGCCAGGTAGCCGGCGCAGGCTACTCCAGACAACAGGAGGAGGAGTAAAACTGTTGAAGGAGCTTGTGAAACCAGCCCAGCTGGCTTTCTTTAATAACACGATGACACTGCGCACGTAATCGTTTATAATTAATACAATTTGCCATCGTAGGGTGGCATCTCTAGGTGCGTAAAGCACGAGGACGAGCACGTATAGCGTCTCTACATGCTGTGGTCCACCAGGGGACCATTACGCGACGTGGAGAAGTAGTATGAGGGATGGAATATTCAGCAGCAGAGAGAACGGCTTCCGTGAGGTGTGCGACCTGACTATTGCAGCTTGCGAAGTTTTGATCCTGAAATGTCGCCCTGGAAGAGAAGAGCCCCCAGTCTGCTTTGGAGATGTTCCAACTAGTTGAGCATGGAGATGGGGTATGATGCAGGAGATGGATAACACAAGGGAAGTGGTCGCTCGAATACGTATCAGAAAGAGCGTACCACTCAAACCGACGTGCAAGTTGGGTAGTACATATAGAGAGGTCTAAATGGGAATAGGTGTGAGTTGTGTACGAAAGAAAAGTAGGGGTGCCAGTATTGAGGCAGCCAAGATTGAGGTGGTTGAAAAGGTCTGCTAACAGGGAGCCTCTCGGGCAGGATGCTGGACAGCCCCAAAGGGGATGGTGGGCATTGAAGTCTCCAGTCAACAAAAATGGTGCAGGTAGCTGAGCAATAATTTGCATCATGTCTGCCCAAGTAAAGGCAGACGACGATGGAGTGTAAAGAGTACAAATGGAAAATGCGAAAGTGGGTAGAGTAATTCGGACGGCAACTGCCTGCAGATTGGTGTGCAATGTGATGGGATCATAGTAGATATCGTCCCGGACCAGCAACATAACCCCTCCATGAGCCGGAATACCTGTCACAAGGGGTAGGTCAAAACGCACAGAAGTATAGTGTGCTAAGTCAATACGATCGCATGGGCGTATCTTCGTTTCCTGGAGAGCTACTACGAGCGGACAGTGCAAGTGTAGCAGCAACTTTAAGTCCTCTCGGTTGGAGCGAATGCCGTGAATATTCCAATGAAGAAGTGCCATCGTGTGAAGAAAAAGAAAAAGGAGAAGCAAGAAGGGGTCAACTCGAAGGCTGCTGAGGGCCCGGCTTCGAGCGAGCACTTCTGCCGCTATCAATAGGTGGAGAGTCTTCGTCCAATTTTTACAATAGGTTCGTCGGCCACCATGGCCAGGAGGGTGAGCTTCCTCCGCCGGTGAACGGCCAGATGTTCGGCTACCAGCCAGGTGAAATGGATGACGGCAATCGCTGGGTGGCGCAGGAGAAGAAACGCGCCGAGGCGGAGAAGGAGAACTTTGCTTCCTATGAGCCTTCTTGGAAGGTCGTTTAGTCAAAATACTAATCGATGGCTGGAAGTTCGGGGGACGTAAGAAGTCTTCACGGGACGGTTCCTTCTTGAAGGCCCGTGCATCTGACTTCTGGGTCTTAGTCTTGGCAGAAGCGGATGAAGGTGCTTCTGTCTTAGGAGTGACGGGAGGAAGAGGAGACGTTGACCAGACGATCTTAGCACTGGCCGAACAGACGACCATGGCGTTAAAGGTCAGATCGCATGTCTGCGTCGATACCTCCCTAGTAGGCTGAGGAAAGGCGAGGACAGTACCGTATTTCCCCGCTGAGCGCAGCGTGGGCTTGCTACTAGCAAAAAGCTTGCGAGCAGCCGAGGTGGACACTTTCTCTTTGACCCAATTTTCTGTATACAGTGTTCATCCCTGTAGATGGGACAGTCGCGAGACGACGCTGCATGGTCACCCTGACAATTCAAGCAATGAGGAGACGGAGGTGGACAGTCACCCTCATGGGCATCCCTGCCACAAGTGACACATTTAGCCGCATTAGAACAAGACTGGCGGGTGTGGTTAAAACGCCGACACTGGTAGCAGTGCGTAGGTGTTGGGACATAGGGGCGAACAAAAATAACCTCATAGCCTGCTTTATTGCGTGACGGCAGCTGAACACTATCAAAGGTCAAGAAAAGTGTCCGGGTCAGTACAAGGTCATTGTCGACCTTTTTCCATGACCTATGGACAGCCGTCATGCCCTGCTCAGCGAGGAAAGACTAAATCTCCTCGTCAGTCAATCCGTCGAGTGATCTAGTAGATACCACACCACACGATGAATTCAAAGTGCAGTGAGCCTCCACCCGGACAGGGAACGTGTACAGGAGTGTGGCCCGAAGGAATTTTTGTGCCTGAAAGGCGTTCTCAGTTTCCAACAAGAAGGTACTGGTGCACATCCTGGTACAAGACTTGACAGGTCCGGTTATGGCATCTACGCCATTCTGAATAACGAAAGGGTTGACAGATGAAAAATCCTTTCCGTCCTCAGATCTAGAAACTACGAGGATCTTTGGGGCAGGCAGTAGTACTTTTGTTACTGGTGGCTGGTCAAAAGTTTCCGTTTTTGGGCAGAAGTCGAGAGAGAAGAAGAGAAATCCATTGCGGAGGAATCCCCCATGATTGCCAGCGTCTCCGATGGCGCGCTCCTTCCTTGTGGGGACCCTCTCAGAGGGCGCTCCCGCCTTAGGTGAATGTTTACACTTCAGGTCACACCTCCCGATAAATGGATGGAGGGACCAATCAGCATGGTCGGAAGGTGTCAGCTCGGGCAATCACCCCTCCCCGGGCCTGGCCTTTACCAGGGGGTATGCACGGGCCCTACTTGTCTGCCCAGGGCGGGGAATTACGCTTTACCTGTCACTGGCTACGCGTGCGAACGCGTGTGTCGGCCTTCAGGCTTGCACAGGGAGGAAGAAGAATAGGAAAAAAAAGAGAGAGAGGGAGAGAAAGGACAGACTGTCTCAAATGCCGAGGCGGAGACCATAGGGTGGACAAGAAGGCAAGGAGAGGAAGGCAAGGTAAAAAGTAAAGAAGACAGTGAGAGAGGGAGAGGTACAAAGAAAAGAAACAAACAAAGGAAGGAAGGAAGGAAGGAAGGAAGGAAGGAAGGAAGGAAGGAAGAAACCAGAATAAGCGAAAAACCAAAATGACCACAAATGTAAGTCATTGAACCGCCCATCTCTGGACGCAAGCGCAAACGACCCCCTTGAGCGGGAGGGACTCCTTTTAGTCACCTCTTATGACACGCAGGAATACCTCGGGCCTATTTTTACCCCGGACCCACAGGGGGGATTGTCAAATCTGAGCAATGGAAAATGCACACACAAATCAATCAGTACCACTTCACCCTGAAAAGGTCACTGTGTAGTGTGGGTTTACAGTATCATTTATCATAGAGCCATATTTTTCAAAGAGACAGGTGTTTCCGGTCCTGTTATCTGTACCGTCACTGGTAAGTGCTACAAGTGTCTTTTGCTCAACCACATCATTCCAGCTCACCAACAGCATGGATGTGTGGATGGGATCATTTTTATGCAAGATGGTGCAGCTCCGCACACTGCAAATCAAGTTAAGCAGCTGCTGAAGTGCCATTTTGGAAATGCTAGAATTATCAGCCGCCATTTCCCTGCAGCCTGGCTGTCCTAATCATCTGATCTTCATCCGTGTGACTTCTGGCTGTGGGGCTATCTGAAAGATGGTGTGTTCAGTGTTCCAATTGAAAACTTTGCTGCATTGAAGGCACGCATTGCGCAACACATTCTGAATGTGACCCTAGAAACACGGATTAGTTGTGGAACATGCTGTTTCTCAATTTCAACTTATTGCAGAAAACAGTGGTCAGCATATTGAACATGTTTTGCACGTCACACAGAAATTAATAACCCAATTTGATTGATTCATACTTTTTATGCAGTTTTTGGCCTCAGTACAATGTGATTGATGCCTTTTGTGTGGCTTCTGGCCTCAGGACAATTAAAAACTGATTTTTCCCATCCGATGCTATATGGCCTTTCCGTCATGGATGGGATTATGTAGCTAACAGCATCACACCTGTACACCCATGCACACTGAGTAGTGCAGTTTGTTTAATGTCAAACATACACCTAAGACATTGTTGTATGATTCATTTGTCATTTGTAGTCGAGCACTGTTAAATTATGATGCTTACAGTGCCATCTATTGCTACACTCTGTAACTATTTATTTTTCTTTTTGTCATACGTCTTCCCCCTTCTCTGATAATATTCCGTTACAATTTGATGTCATTCTGAGCAGTGGTGTTATTTCTACAGGGGGTTTGAAAGTTTAACTTTAATTGTAATCACCCTGTACATCGAGAGTTTAGTGAAGAATATCAAGGCAGAAAAGATACTGACAATGTTTTACATATGATGAAGGAAAAGTATGAAGAGCCTGCAAAGATTTGAATTTATGAGTACTATTTAAAACTAACAATATGCTGCATCACAGAATGTACCTGAATACAGATCATTGGTGCATTTGAGTACCCTGTCGTGCTACGGAAGAACTTGTCAAATACAACCACCTTACGTATGGACACTTCGGTTCATGAAAATGCACGCTCAAGTTATATGGTAAAATTATTTTTGACAACATGACACAATGAGTTCAGTTGTTACTGAAATTGTGTAATCGCTGTCAAAAACACTAAAATTTCTACCATGCAACATAACGGGTCTATACATTCAGTAATTCCTGAAAGACTAGCTGCAATTGTGACTACAGGTCTCTTTGGCCCACTTCTGAAAACCAAAAGCAAATTTACACAAATCATGATAGTTTTAAATGTTTTCTTTCGTTGTGACTGCTACACGCTGATCCTGCAGTCAGTGCATGTAACAGTCTCTCACGCCAATCTCAAGTGATGTTCAGCACAGTTTGTATGCGAGTGCAAAGACAGAAGAATGTCGTCCTGATGCTGAGCATTTTTGTCACTTGGGGCAATACCCCTGCAGCAACACTGCACCACATTTATTCTTAGAGAAGCAGAGTAATTACCAATTTTTACTCTTTGTTTGAGACTTTCTGTTACCCTTTTTTTAAAATACAATGCCTGTTCATAACTTAGTAATGCAGTTTTGAGAGTTAATAAATCTGTTGAAGTTCCATCTCATTTTTTGGTTGAATTGAAGTTTGAGTGCAGGATACTCTCATATATTTATACATCCCATCAGTGGTGACCTGAATAATAATTTTTGCTGTACAGAGTTAACAAACAATGATGGAATCACCAACAGTATCACACCTGGCAGTGCGCCTCCTGCCCGTTTGGCCCTACAATCCCATACTGTGTGGTTTGCTCAGGTGGAGGCAAACTTTCCCTACACTGGAAAAACCACCAATAACACTAAATTTTCTTGGGTCATAAGCCACCTCGGCCAATGAATTGCTACGGAGGTCTAAGACATAACAAAGCTTTTCTGATAGAAAACAGCTATGACAGATTAAAAGCAGAGCTCATATATCGTGTAGCGGCTTCACAGGAAAATCGCATTTGCCAGGTATTTACTCAAGAAGAAATGAGTGACAGGAAGCTCTCACAATATCTTCACCATCTTTGCAACAAAGTGGAGATCAGCACTATTCCTGGAAATCTTCTGCACACGATTTGGAGCAACTGACTGCTGGCCCAGGTGAAAGCTGTCATTGCTATGCAGTTGGACATGTCATTGGACATGGTCACAGAACTTGCTGACCGCATTCAAAATGCCATCATGCCATGCTCACAGGTCAGTACAGTAACTGTTCCTACCAGTGTTAAGTCCATAACCCCGATGGTGTCGTGTACCGATTATGATGCCCTAGCCGCCAAGGTGGGTCTCTTAAGAGCAAAAATGGCAGCTCTGCTGCGGTAATATGAGCTGCCGTAAATGGCGTAGCCAATGATATTCAAGGAGTTGCTCTACTTATCATTCCAGGTCAGAGCCTGGCTCCACAGTTTGCTGCTACCACTGCAGATATGGTGAACAGGTTAAAAAGTGTACAAGCCCATGCACATTCCCAAATAGGAATGGTGGTCATTAGTAGGCACCACCGACTGCCACAACACCTCTAGGCACCTATTTATAATGAATTGGACTTCAGGAAGGAAATATCTAATACATACAGAATTTGATCTGAGTATTTTACAGAGGAAGTCACTCCACTGCTGCAGGCAATGCATGGAAGCCAACTTGGCAGCTGCTGACAATACTGAAATCCCAACTTATTGTACACGGCATGACAATGTGAATCTAGGCCTCCGTAGACAACTTACATGGAATTTCACTGCAGTGGACATGGCTGAGGCAATAGAAGACATCGACTTCTTAGCACATTTCACGCTTTTGCCTGATATATCTAATGCCTGTCTTGTTACCAGCCTTACAGGTTTGACAACCACCAGATATCATTGTGACACTAGAACCAGTAGTATCGAGCTTCTGCAAGTAGTAGATAAAAGAGTAGCACAAGTTTTTGCAAGATTTTCCAGCCTTACCTAGATCACCAGGAGTGTGACAACAGGTGTTGCATGACACTGTCCAGCACATTAAAGCTAAGCATGGACCACCTATGTCATGTCACCTATGCAAATCAGTGCCTGGACACCTGACAATAGCAAAAGCAGAGCTTCACCTTACGCTGCAGAAGGGAATTATTCTGCCTGTCATGCAGTCCATGGCATCAGCATTACACCAAGCCCCTGAAAAAGGTGGCGCCTGGCATCCATGTGGCGATTTCGAGTGCTGAATGCCAGGACTTAACTGTTACCTTGTACCATTATTATGTGACTACAACCACGCCCCTCATGCTCAAGAACATTTAGCATCACTGACTGAATGAAGACCTGCACACAGATCCCAGTCACGCCAAAGGACATTCTCAAGATGGTTGCAATTATGCCTTCAGATTGGGTTGAGGTTTATGACATTCTGGTTGCGAAATGCTGCACAGACCTGGCAGCAGTTTGTACATTCCATCTTGCGTGGACTACCTTTCTGCTTTGCATATCTGAATGATGTGTGGTCTATTCAGAAACCAGAGAACAGCATCACAGGCACTTAAGTGAGATTTCTAAACGACTGGAGAAGTACGTTGTGGTTTTGAACATAGCAAAATGCATTTTTGGCCAACCTGAAGTTATCTGGTTCTGCACCACTACCAGAAAAAGTAGAGGCCATATTACAATTGCTAAGGCCTACCACCATAAAAGAGCTACACAGATACCTCAGGATGCTAAATTTTTACCAGTGTCATTTACCATGTACTCCCGAGGCACAAGCACCATTTAATACAGCACTGTCGAGGCACTAAGGGTCGAGGTAATGTCCCTGTGCAATGTAATGAGAGTATGGATGCGGTGTTCAAAGCATTGAAACACATTCTTGCTCAGGCTGCCCTACTCGTTCACCCAAAACTTTCAGAGGTTGATGCCAGTCGGTTTGCTATCAGAGTGGCTTTGCAACAAAGGGTAGATGGTGCATGCAGCCATTAGCATATTTTTCACATAAATTTATGCCTTTGCAGCAGTGCTGGAATACATATGATAGGTAGCTGTTGGCCAGCTATCAATCCATCAATCAATTCAGGCCACAGGTCGAGGCACTGGATTTCACAGTTTATACTCATCACAAATGCTGGTATATGCATTCCACAAGAACAGTTACAAGTGCTCACCACGGATGAACTCTCAACTCACGTTTATATACCAATTCACTACAGACTTCCTGCACATTTCTGGATTGACCAACTTGGTGGCTGGCTGCTTATCCACAGTATCTGTTATTTCACAACAACTGAACATGACAGAGCCAACAGTCGCGCAGCAAGAAGACCCCCCCACTACAAGCAATATTAAGTGATGACAAAACTTCGCTAAAATTGCAACTGGTTGACATTCTGGACGAAACCGGCAAGGTCTACTGAGATGTACTGCACCACAGATCACGACTGTATGTACCAACTCCAATCTGCCGGATAGTGTACAATAACCTGCATAACCTGTGTCGCCCTGGACTGTGCGTGACAGTTAAGCTGGTGTCACAGTGGTTCGCATGCCTGGGCACGGACAGAGATTGCCATCAACAGACTAGTGTTTGCCCACGCTGCCAGTTATGCAAAACTGCCCGACACGTGGATGCTCTGATAGGGGACTTCACAGATGTCGGCACGCATTTTGCACGTATTCACCCTCAGATGGCTGTCACTATCTGATGATGATGATGATGATGACTGACAGGTAAATACATTGGCTGGAAGCAGTACTTACTGACATTTCAGCAGAAACGCTTGCAGCAGCTTTCATGTCAACATGGCTTGCCAGATTTGACTGCCGTCTCCCGATAACAACCGACAAGGGGAGACAGGTTGAGTCTGAATCATTCTCGCCAAGTTCTGCAGATACTTACACCATAAGGCCATGCCCAGCTAGCAATGGCATGCTGAAAAGATAGCATCACACACTGAAGGCAGTACTGATGCGCCATGAGACCATATGGACGTCCGCACTGCCAGTCATCCTACTTGGTCTGATGACTGCATTTAAACCAGACACCGAGGCTTCAGCATCAGAGCTCGTATAAGGACAGTCACTGCACCTGCCCAGTAAATTTGTAGGCGCAACAAAGGTATGCAATGTTAACGATCAACTGCAATTCCTATATACTCTATTTAAAGCGGTGGACCACATGAAACCAGTGAGCCATTAGGCATGGACAGCACATGACATTTGTGCATAAGGATCTGGACACATGCACTCACGTTATGCTTAGCACCGCCGCTGACAAATAACCACTGCAACGACCCTACACTTGAGCACATTGTGTTCTGTGCAGGAGTTTGCATACCGTGGACATCTCATTAATGGCAAACAAGCTACAGTTTCAGTGAACAGGGTTAAGCCTGCCTACAAGAGGCACTGACTACACTGCCAAAGATTTCAAGAAACAAGAAGGGCTACAATTCTACCTCCCGCACCACCACCACCACCACCACCACCACCAGCTCAACCACTTCAAGATGAACCAAAACCCACTCAGGAAGATATGTTCATTTTCCTGTCAGGTGCAGAGAAGCCTTACCACGCTCCGCTATTTCCAACGGGGCTCCTTTAGCAAGTGGTGCACATTGATACTGCAGTTGGTACATCTGATAGTCACTCATGGTATCTCAAATGTCTTTCAGCACAGTTCACACCCGAGTGCAGAGACAGAAGAATGTCATCCTGACAGTGAGTATTTTTGTTGCTTGGGCTTGGTGATAAGCCTGCAGCGATGTGCCACGTTTATTCTTAGAATATCAAAACAACTATTACTGGTTTTTACACCTTCTTTTAGACTTTCTGTTACTCTTGTAAAAACAAAAAAACATAAAAAATGCCTGTACCGGTCTTAGTAATGTGGTTTTGAGAGTTAGTAAATCTGTTGAGGTTCCATCTTGTTTTTGATTGAACAGAAGTTCAAGCGTGGGATACTGTCATATAGTTATCTGTCCCTTCACCCTAAATATGTCATCCACTCGCCAAGTCAAAAACCAAGATAGTGTAATGGCTGAGATGATGCCACCAGACCATTTCATTAAGATCATATAACCTAAGAGTATTTTCCAGTGTCGGTCACAGTTTTGAAACTCCTTCTTAAAAGGAAATTACATTTAACCAATCTTAATGATCTCTAGTTACTAAAGTGCTTCAAATCCAATCAAACAGTGAGGTGCGAGTTGGGAAGTTTCTTCAGAATCTGTTAAGGCAAGACATATAACAACTGGATTGATAAATTATCATATTTTGAATGTGTTATAAACAGTTTATTTCAAATGCCTCCATCTTCAGGTTTCTTTGCCAAGAAGCCAGAAAATATTTTCAAAAAGTATTCAGACCTATGATCAGAAAACGAGGTGCTAGCCAATAAAAAACTTAAACTGAGCCTAGAAAAGACACAAAATTATGACAAAGGGAGACAAAGAGCACACAACTGGGTAATAAAACATTATTTATACCATTGGAAACGAGATTTTGTTGAAAATGCATATGAAGCTCTTGAAGGAGAATGTGTGTGCAGTTCCAGCCAGATACCACCTGTTAATAACTCTGCTAACAGCTTACAAGCCCAGACTGCATATTATACGGCATAACAGTCTAAAAAATATGACATCATTGGATAGCGGAAATTAGCAGCACTGAGGGAAATTTGGAATGACATAATCATCCATACTATGTTTTATCCAAATACCAGTTCACTGCCTCCAATTGAAAAACTGATAGTTAAAGAAAACTATATTAGGTGGGAGTTCATTATGCAAACTCATCTAGAACACAAACAACTATGGGATTATGCCAATGGCAAAATAATACTCTCCATCCATCCATCGACATATATTCATCTGCAAGACATCTCTACAGTTAAAGGGGTTTGGGAAAAGCTAAAGCACGTCTGCAAATAACTAGTATCTCCCGACAAATAGTTACTAAAGACACTGCCGACAACCAGACTTTATAATTGTTCATCACTAGGAGAATGTGTATCAAGGACAGTTTCCACATTGTAAAAATTAAATGGTTAGTGTTTCCAAGTTAAAGAAAACAGATTATGTGTATTCTAATTAGAGGACTACCAGACGAATATAAATCTATGATTATGAGCTTAGAAAATTCATGCTTGTCAATCACAGGAGACACTGCTGAAAACTGATTATGATGATGATGATGATGATGATGATGACGGCGATGCCTGTAATAAACCATCAATTAGTAATATTGTACTGCAGATCAATAAAAAAAGAATGGTATGTTCAGAAAAGGTCCCAGGTGCTACAATTGCAACAAGTAAGGGCATCTGGCAACAAATTTTGCAAGAGCAAAATCAAAAGAAAAATGTCACCAAGACAGCAAGCTACCAGACATTCTTTTCAAATGCAGTAGCAGGACTGAATGGTACATAGAATCAGGTTTCACCACATACATCCAAATATCCATGAAATGAAAATAATATTAATACAGTGGTAGGCTTGCAAGGTTTAATAGCAAATAATGGTAACTTTTTGAAAAAGGAATGGAGGGATCATATGCAGATGTTCTCATGGACAGCAAGAAACGCAAAATTAAAATACAGGATATTTCATACATATCTCGACCAAACACAAATCCACTATATTTCAGTAAAATATATGGAAAAGGCCATTCAATTTTATATGACAGGCAAGGCATTCAGATTTACAACACATCCGAAAACATGGTTACTAGTGCCATTAGTAAACGGAATATACTAACAAGATCAACCATATGACTGGAATTTTGAGGCAAAATCAGTATTGCTGTCAAATTGAGCAGACTTTTAGCATTAAAGGCTGGGTCATCTGCATTCTGAAGAAATGCATGCACAATGCAAAGATCTGGTTAGTCACATTTCATATGAGGAAGCAATTAAAACTCCATGTGCAGCTTGCTTAAAACGCAAATGAGCAGGAGTTCCTTTTTCATTATCTAGCTCTAGACCTGTGTGTTCTTGAGATAGTTCACTCAGATTTGTGTAGGCCAATGCAAACTAAGTCAATTGGAGGGGCCAAAAATATTTCCTTACTTTAATTGACTGCTATTTCGGGAAACTATCTGTTTACACTCTCATAAATAAAAATCAAGAATCACAGCTAATTTGCAACTAAAAACCATAGTTTAAAGGTAAACTGGAAAAAGGGTCTGCACTCTTTGGACAGGTAGCAAAGAATATGCGAACAATGATATGATAAACTTTTTCAGACAAGAAGGGATCCAATGTCAGACTATAGCAATATCTGTGTCAGAACAAAACTAAGTAGGTGATGTTATCGTTCAATAGCAGAAAAAGCATAATGCCTGCTTTTCGAAGCAAATTTGCCAAATAAGTTCTGGGCAGAAGCAGTCTCTACTGCAGCCTACCCAATGAACAACTCTCCAACTAAAGCATTAAAAAACAAAACTCCAGAAGAAGCTTGGACAAACAAGAAGTTGGAACTTTGACATCAATATTTGGAAGCAAGGCCAACAGGGAGCCAACTGACGAAAATGGGACAAAAAATTATTAAGTATGTCTCAATAGGATACTATGATGAATTAAATGCATACATGTTTTCAAACTGCCACATAATTATAAAACCAGGTATGTTACTTTTGACGAAGGTTTTTCTAAACAGTATGAAGAAGAAACTGAGTCACAGGACCCAAGTCAAGAGTTTATCACATTAACGGAATAGAGCAACTTATTTTCGCTTTTACATATCAAGTAGTGACTTAATAACTTCATTATTTTAAGTATTTTTGCTTGGTACTTGTAGTAAATACTTTTACACACTCTATTACTGTTTAAAGTTTGTTTTAGGAATTTTTCACTTTGTATTTTATGTCATCATAGAAATCAAAAGCTACAAGTTTTCACCTGGTCTGGGGGATGTAACATGCTATACTCGGGTGTTGCTTTAGCGTACTACTACTACTACTACTACTACTACTACATTTAATATAATGTGTATAGCAATTATTATTGCTGTGAATACCTGTATCCGCATCTTCTCGGTATCACAGGTCTATGAGACGTTAAAGTGTACTGACAGACTAAGTTCGCTCTGGTGGAAGGAATGAATGAAACTAAGAGAGAGTTTACAGTTGATTAACACACTATTTGTTAACTTGTTCGAGGAAACTAGATCATGTTTCGCTGTGTACTGAGGGACAAATTTGTTAATATCCATGAGATTTGCATTGACTTTATTTTTTTTTATTAGAGTTAATTGGTGCTGCAGCATTATGATGAGAGTTGACAGAATCAAATTTTTTACTAGCACATGGCATTTTGTCATTGTGTTAAACTTGAAAAGGCTTGTATAATAAACATGGCGATTTTTTAATCAGTTTCCAAATAATCACATGGTCCATTATCCACCTCCATGTCCACTTCATCAAGAAAACCCACACTGTTAAGTGTCAACATGCAAGAAGCTAACTTGTTTTCATAAATATGGGGGTGTTACAACAGTCAAAAATGTAAGTAAGTTAACAAACTGATTCATTCTTTGTTGCCAATCTAAATGGTATGTTCTTAGCAACGTTTTTCAGTGCAAACTTTATTTCAACATCTTATAATTATATTTTTCCCCGAGACATTTAATTCTTATCTACGATAATGATTGAAGCAAAAGAAAGGAATTAAAATTTGTGCTGCAGCCGGGGCTCGAACCCGGGTCTTGTTGCTTGCTAGGGAGAAATGCTAACCACTACAGCACTATGGCTAACATTGCTGCATGAACTTCCCAAGTTGAGTGCTCTCCCCAACGCAAATCTCAATTTGTATTTTCTGATTATTTTCCCTTACATTGTCACTATTGCCAGGGGTCTCCGGCAGTGGAATAGCACCCCAGTGTTGGACATAATGGGAAATTCCTGTACCATAGGTGATCTTGTAGATCTTATAATTATATTTTTCCCTGAGACATTTAAGTATCTTCTTCTTCTGCTTCAGGCATTATCGTAGATAATGAAAATCCTACATTGCTAAGTTCACAGCTCAGGTTTGCTAATGGGTGTAGCCAACCTATCAAAGGTGTTGAATGTGTACTTCCAAACTTTCATAACTGTGAATGGAAGTAAAAAGCAGGAAGATTAGAGTTTAATATTCCGTCAACGTCACTACAAATGTAGAACAGGCTCTAATTGAGGAAGAAAATCAGATAAGCCTTTTTCAAGATAACAACTCCAGCATCTCCCTTAAGCAATTTAGGAGAACCATGGATAGCTGGAGGGGAACTAGAACTGCCATCTTCCAAAATCCAAGTCCAATGTCGTCCCAGTGCACTACCTACTCAGTGTGAATAGTTATGTATTATACAACAAATGACATAAATATAGTTGCATTCAAAATAATATTATATTATTACTAAATTTATCAAAACTAGAAGAAATAAAATTATGGAAAGAATATTAACAGATTAAAGTGGCAGCTTGTGTTTGGTCTCCTTACAGTGGATGTCTGGAGAAAAATGTTACACAAATAAGCTGATGAGTGCCTCTATAGTCTAATGCTTAGCTTCACTACCTTCATTGTGGAAGGACCTGGGTTCAATTCCTGCTCAGATTTTTTTCTGAGGTAGGGAAGTCTGGAATGGTGTTCACTCAGCCTTGTGATGCCCAATGAGGAGCTGCTTGAATAAAGAAGCAGTAGCATCATCATCTTGATTCATCTACTAGCAATAATAGCTGGAGGAACTGGCTAAAAGCTGATCACATGTTCCAAAATCATATACGGCTCCTCGTACTGCCTTGTAGGCAGCATTTGGCTAATCAGTACACGTGTAAGGCCTAAACTGTGAGTGGTATTTTAAATATGCTCATCATGGATGATATATTACTTGTTGATTGAGGAGTCCAATAACACAGTAATGCCACACAAATTTACAAGTAAACAGTGGTTCATCTTTCATATACTGGTGAACTAGTATCATGGTCACAACTGACAAAAGTACAAACCATAATAGTAAGCAAAAGGTGTAATTTACTGCCAACAGGATTAATAACAAAATAAATAACCAGAAGAGTAAAAATTGTCTGGAGTGCTTTTGGTACACTGAACAGAACTTTCAAGACCAAGCTTCTCATGTACATCAAATGGAAAATTCACAGTCAGAGTGTGTTACCAGTTTTGAGTTATTGCAGTGAGAAATGAATTTTTAATGCAAAAATCATTAAAAATTGAGGGTTTCTCAGTAACGGAAAGATATATGTTAGGTATTACTCGGGGAGACACAAAATCAAACAAATAGATCTCGGTAACAGACCAGAGTGGAAAGCATAATTATGACCATAATGAAAAAGTAAATGTTGCTGCACTGGACATTTAGTCAGTAGAACGTATGGTAAATTGAGCAAGGTAATCCTTGGCAGATTCAAAGTGAGAACACACGACCGAGATGACAACATAAAGGTTGGTGGGCACACTATATTAGAAAACAGGGTAAGGTTTTGTCAAAGGCTGTAATGTATGGAAAACTCTACAGGAGACCTGGGTCCAGCAGTGGATGTCAAATGGCTTATAATGGTACTACCAGAGAGATGTAATTTTCAGTAGGGTGGGAAATGCAGATGTCTTGTTTTTATTCTTATATTAACTTCCCGCTCTCTACATTCATTTTTCATGATACTAGATCGTACAGATATAGCATTTTCTGAAATACGAGACAGTGCAGCCACTTGGGCTAGAATTATCACAGGCCTTGTCAAGTAAAAATTTAGTGTATATTTAAGTGAATGAGGTATGAGTGAAAGTAATGTGGGTGAAACCCTATATCTGCACTCCTTGAAAAGACGAAGGCGGACTGCGGAGTCCCGTGCTCGATCCTGCAGATTGATGCCACTAAGAATGTTTCAGAACCTCATATCTTAACAAGCACAAAGGAAGCTTAAAATTTAGCTAAGGCCACTGGGACACAAGATAATGAGGAATTGTACACTGCCACCTCTAATCCCTAACCCAACAGTATGCTGATGGTGCGAAATTCTTCGAGTGCTTCCATTCAAACTGACTATATACGGTTCGTTCATAATGTAGTAGATTATAGTGCATCAAATACGTAATGACAGAAAACAGTATTAATCCTTTTTGAAAAGCAACATTTTTTTCCTACACAATCTTTCTTCAGCAATCTCTATGTTACTGCGCAACTATCCTGTAACACGGTAACAGTCGCAGTTGCTATCTAACAACTTACAGGATGGAGGAGAGTATTTTTTTTTTTTATTGTTTAAAGTGTCCGTGGTACACAGTTTTATATTATATATAAAAGTTATACAAGATCAAGGCTGATAAAATGTGTTCACACTCCAGTACAGAAAACCTACTTGAAAAGCTTATTGCCAAAGTGCAAAGCAATTCACCACGAAACAGAAGCTGTTATCACTTACAGATACTGGAGACCTGGTTAGAAGTGGAGAAAAAGCTGTTTTCTCTGACAAGAAGATAAAATATTGTGTTGTATGCAGCTGTCAGATCCCAAGCAGATGCAAAAAACTGTATTTTACTGCAAGGTTGCAAGACTCGCACACAAAATCCGGACAGTCATTCAACAGAATGTTTAGAAGTTTATCATATTTTACATATATACAAATAACACACAATCTTATGCAAAATTCTAAGATTCTTTAATTTAAAACCGAAGACGTCTGCAGGCATGTACAAGTGCACATCTGTGGCTGAATTCTAAGATGGAGTTGTAGGTAAAACAAAAAAAATTGCAAACAGTTAATGATGTCTTCACCCTTTAACTGCTCTGGATGTGTTAATGCGCACCACCAGTCCTTCTACCTGGTACTCTGAACGTGTCTACACGTAGACACGTTCAGAGTACCAGGTAGAAGGACTGGTGGTGCGTGTAAACACGTTCAGAGCACACAGGGACAGTTACAAAGGCACGCGTGTTAACACATCCAGAGCAATTACAGGGTTAAGCAAATAGCATCTAGAGACTAGCAAGAAACAATTCAGTCACGTACCAATAGCTATCCGCTACTACCTAGGGCCACGCCGTTTAGAAGTGCTTCTCACAGCTTTTTAAGTGGGTGTAAAAGAGGATTCACAAAGTGAAAATGACAGATGAGTTGGTCCCGTAGCTGTTTAGTTGTGTTAAGATCCACACAGTTTGTGGGGATATGTAATATTCTGTTCACTCACTCTTCCAGTCATACATGAACACTTTCACACTAAGGTGATGTGCGTAGTCTTGATGAAAGATCCAGCCCTCCCTAGAGAGGATAATTATCACATACAAGTGAATATGATTTCCAAGAACAGGAGGATATCAAAATCAGTTAAGAGCATTTTGCCCATACTTTAATGTTCACAGTGAATGGCACAAAACATATTTCAAACGACAATAAAGTCCTCTGAGCCTTGTCGTCTCTCAGCTCCGGTTGAAGAGTGAGTGTTTAACGACATATCTTGCATGACATACGGATCTCCATCAATTCTATGATGCAGAAAATAACAACTAGGAAGGCAGCACACTTGGCAATCAGCAGAAGTCTAGTTTCAGTACTACTGTGAAAACTTAATTTATTCCATCAGTGTACCTATATTACAGGGGATGCAGCCCTCAGACCCCAAATGATAAGAAATTTTATTTATTCTTGTATACAGTCCCACTTTCATTTTGTCACAAGCCTGCTTGTTCTGGCACCAAATATGATCACCAAGCCATCCCCTGACTTTTAGTCATCGAAAGACCTATCTCTCTCTCTCTCTCTCTCTCTCTCTCTCTCTCTCTCTCTCTCTCTCTCTCTCCCCCCCCCCCCCCCCCTCCAACCGCACACTTGTCAAAGATATGTTAGGGCCCACTGCTACACTGTCACAATAGACAAAATTTTCTTTGCCGCTAATGACTTAATGTTTGGTTACAGAACATACTTCATGAATTTTTATCAATTATGATACAGAAATATTGACAAATCGATTGTTTTGTTTCTGTTTCACGCTGAACAAGAAGAGATCAGAGCAAGACAACTTTGTCTACTATGTTGGGAACAGATCATTGCTCCATGAAGCAGAGCATCACACTTAGCCAAAGGCCAGAAACCACAAGAAGATAATGGCTGTTTTATTATAATTTCCTGTGATAGTTATTTAAACATTGCAATTTTAAAACAAAGAAATAACACTGAAAATGACTTGCACTACGGAAATTAAAGTAACAAAACCAAAAATTAAATGTTGGAAATAGTTGTCTGCGTATTATGGAAATACAAGGTCCAGGCACACTAATGTGATCATCTGTCAAAAATCTGGATAACCATTGTTGTAGCGCGAACAGGTAGGAAAAGAGTAACAGAGTAAGGAGGGTATTGAGAAGGCTGTGAAGCCATGCCATTTCCAGTGTCATCGTCAGCTGTTCTAGGTTTCCAAGTTTAGGACCCATGATGTGAACACCCCGATAGAGATGGTTTGATATATTATTGATCGGGTTTAAATCCAGGGAGTATGGTGGCCAGGGGAGTGTGGTAAACTCGGCCAGGTCCTGATGGTAGATGCCTTTGTGCCGAGGAAAAACACATTGTATGAAGGGTGGATATGGTCCCCAAGGTTAGATGCACACTTACGTTGATCCACTGTGCCTTCAGAATGACGAGATCATCCAAGGAATTCCACACAACATTTCCCCGATAATAATGCGCCTTCCGACAATTGTTGCTGGGCCATTCATGACCACGGCCATCTGTCTAACGGACAAAGTGGATGTCCAGTTGTGGTATTTGCATGTAAATTCCAGTCTTTGTCACCGATGAACAGTAGTCAGCTTGAGCGCACAAAATAGGCACCTGATGCGAAGGCCCACACACAGCAACATTTACCGTATGGGCATTGAGGAGACACTGTTGGTAGCCTCTTAGTTCATCTGCGTGGCAGCTATCCAACAGTTGCACTTCTATTCAACTGTACACTCCACACCCGTTGTTCACCCCCGTTGTCTATAGCCCATGGTTCACCAGTGGCCTCTGTGTCATTCTGTCTGCAATGTATACTTTCACCACAGCAACATGCGAACAGTTTACAAACTTAGGCATTTCAGAAATGGTTCCACCCTTGGCCCAAAAGCCAATCATCGTGTCCTTTTGGACATCAGGTAAATTGCTCAGCTTCTGCATTTTGACAATGACTGAACTCTATTCCACATTCCCATGACACGCTTTATATACCCTATTATTGCTGCCATCCGTCATCTATGAATGGTTATTGTACGTTAACATCGAACACAGACATTGGTCACATTAACGAGGCAGGACTGTGTATAAGAGGTATAGAACACTGGCAACAATTCAAATATTATACAGCTTATTAAAAAGAAAGAAAAAGTGATATACCAGCACTGAATCTTTTTTATAACAGCTGTCCTAGTCTCTGTATACTTACAACAAAATTTTTCACACACAAGAACCTTCAGTAAAACAGTATAATCTGCAAAATATGATGTTTATGTTATGCACATACATAGTCATATAGCTTTATGGCATATCACAGATTTTTTGTGAAAAAGACAGGACAAAATAAGGTATCCAGAGACAAACAACAGGGAACAATAATATCAAAACCACAAGAAGAAGAAAGAAGAAGCACTAACTGAAGAGGGAGATCTGATTAACTTGTACACATGGAGATGTTTGGCGGGAGGTGGAAGAGCAATGGAGTGATTCTGCAGCTATCACCAGAGTGTTTTGAAGTCTGTGGCTTGAATTCACTGACGTTTACAACATGCAGGGAATCTGTTCAACAACATGGAAACAGGAGTACAGGCAAGTCAGCACACAGACAGCAGTTGGGGACCATGCAAAACAATGAGATGTTCAACTGACTTTGTGAATGGTGAGCCATGAACAGGGCCTGCTGTTTGTAACTAATCTGAATGGGCTATAAAAACATGAGAATTGGTACTGCAAGGATTAAGTAAACAGCAGTTAACAATAATCAACATGTAATGAGAGTGGAAATAGTTGAAATTAAACTGTTTTAATTCCGCATTTAAATCCAAAGGTGAAGCCAGAAGATATAAGCACTTCACTAAATAAATGTTACAAGTTGCTCTAAATGGTAATAAAAGGCTACAAAAGATAATAATAAAATACTGACAAGGAATATAAAATATTTATTAAAGGCTAACAATGAAAAACTGACAGGAAACCTAAAAAAAGACTAAAGAATTATCAGGAAACTAAGGAAGTTATTGAAATTTTAGAAGATAATGTTGCAGGGTGCACCGAAGACTTAAAAGACAAAGCAAATGCTAATAATGTGTGGATGTATCGCACTCACAGTTCAAGACTCACATTTGAGACTCTTAGTGAAACAAAGTATAAATCACATCACTAATGATTTAAATGAAACTCATGTATATAATGATATCACTAAGATTACAGAGGATTTAAAGAAAGAAGGGTGTGGTAATACTGACATAACCTCCCTGGCCTCAACCTTCACCTGTCCCTGTCCTCTACCTGTCTCTATCCTATTCCCTGCTCCCACTCCAGTCTCACGCACATCTTCTATCCATTTCTGCTTCTCTCCTCTCCCTTCCCCAAACATCTCTGCTGATGCTGCACCTAGGAGGGCACTAACCTGTCCCTGCCACATCACTGCAAACTCCCACAGGCAACGATAGAGCATCTTCCCCTGCCCGTACTTTGCTGTTCCTCCCCTTTCCCACACCACAATTCTTCTGTACCCCTATTGCTTTACCAAGCTGAGATCTCTGGTTACCACAGCGTCCAGAGACGACGAGTGCCAAATGTAAAAGGTACTCAGAGTGCTACACAATCCATCCTGTATGTAGTGAGTAGCAATCTATCTTCATTCATATTGCTAAAGGGAGTAAAGATAGACATTTAGAAACAACAGGACGGATGCATAATAGGCATGGAAAACAAAATACATCTAAGACAGAATGATATGGACTATTAAAAAGCCAAGTGCAAATGCACAATAAAAATCTAAATAATTGAAAACAAGAATATTTTAAAGATTTATCATGAACTGGCATAGTGGTGATGAAAGATACAGATTTGTCCTATCTTCCTGAAAGTGTTGAAGGACAGCTACATAGGGTAAACATAGTGCTGTCTGACCTAAATATAACAATCTCTGGCTCAGGAATTTTAAATGGATCCACAATGATTTGTGGTGGAAAGTAATCAAGTGAAAACTGAGATAACAGAGAATCTATATTACTAAAATGCTATTCTGGAACCTGGTACCGGTCGCACTATAAGGGTAACAAAAATTCTATTTTCCACATTTTTGCATGATTATTGACTGAATTTAACAATTTAAAATGCTGCCATAATCTAATCATTAAGAAGTATAGTCTTACTTTAAAAGTTCAACACAATAAGACAAGTATTACAATTACAAACTGTAAGTTTGTCTCGAGGTGGCCTGTGTGTAAATACAGGGCTATGAAGGACATTCACAGGTCCAATGGCTGTTTGCACAAAAAGCAGTCTAGCAATTTATTGTACCAAGCCTTTAAAAATGAATGGTAATGACGGAAAATAGGTATGAGAATTCTTGATACATATTATGCCCTTGCATAAGTGACAGGTACTCCAAATTTGCTATGAAATGACATTACAGTACCATGCATAAAGAATTTAAAGATTTACTATGCAATGAAAGAACAGAAACTTATAACAATCGACAAATGGGATTTGTTGTCCTGTACATCAAAACCACTTTGCGCTAAATTTGTAGGCATGGAGCACATGAAAAAACTGGTGATATGAATAGCAGTATTTCTGCAGGCACATGCAAGGTGTCAGCTGCAACAGTTTTTAATGGAACCAAACAAAGAGTATGGACACTTTATATATTACTGCAAAGTATGTTGGTTCAGTCAAACGGCATGCCTGCAACAATTTTTCAATTTAAAACTTGCTATTGTTGAATTTATGAATAAAAAAGGAGTGCAGGAATGAAAATTTTAACATCCGGAATTGATTGCAGATGTCACATTTTAAATAGACTTGACTGCACACTGTCCACTGAAAGATACAGCAAGGTGGTCCGCATTGCTTTCCTCGGGTAGTTTCATGTCTCCATAATAAGGTCGCAAAAGTTCTACAATATTTCCACTCAACATTTGTGTGTTAAAGATGTTTTTTCATTTACCAAACTAAATAAGTTGTGATTACATGGCAATCTGAGTGTAAAAATATGTGAAATTATCTGTGATTGTCTGTATGCTGACAGTTTGTACCACATATAAATTACATGTCTTCAGTGCAACAAAAATAATTCACTGAAAATTTGTTTTGTTTTTGATTGATGTTGTTGAGAAATGCGAAATATTAAATCAAGTCATACACAGCGCAGCTTCATTGCTATTTAAAAGGGGCACAATCACAGTTTTTTCCCCTCCTTGCGCTGAGACAGAGTGGTGTGATGTGGTGGTGGGGGAAATGTGCCAACCAGGCTGAACGCTAATGGCACTCATGCCAGGGCACAGCCCATGCGCCGAATTCTTCACCACCCCTGCACTACAACCTCACTGAGCAGTGAAACCACTGGTCAATGAGATGCCAGCCAGGCATGATGTTTCTGGGTCTCGAACTAGTAACGTCTGGAGGAGGACACTTCCCGAGTGACATCGTCTGACACTCCGGCCAACAACAATGGTTGGTTGGTTTAAGAGGAGGGGGATGGGGTGGGGTGGGGTGGGGGGAGGGACCACACTGCTTAGTCATCGGCTAACACCAATGGTCCCGAGTTTGACGTGGTGCATTTACTTGTCCTTGCCTGCCACTGCAGGCCAGCCATAAACTCACAGGCCGCCAAGATTCTCCAACTTTACATCAGAAAGTCCACTCTCACTGCAGACTGTGTTACGCTGCTGCAGTGTCCACAGCCATTGCCTGGTTTTCAGGACATAGACATCAACCTCTTGAATGGAAGATGTGTTTCATAAAGAATGGTGTTATTGAGTGGGCATTTTTGACTCTGCATTTGCCTTGGTATTGGAAGAGAGAGACGTGACCCACAGTCAGGATAGAAAAGAAATTTTTACCAAGTGTTACAGTTGTCAGCAAATGAGTCACATATGGCAGGTATGTTGTGAGCCATAATGTATGAAATGTGGGTGGACAGGACATCTGGAACACAACTACAGGCAAAATCCTAACAGCGGACATGATACGTGGTCATGAGGTGTGAATAGTAACTCACGTTAAATGGCAACAAGGGCTCTAGACCTACAGCATGGCACTACTAGAGTGTGTGCAGTGGTAGAACTTTACTTATGCGGCTTAGTGGATGGGAAGAAACATAAGTTTTTATTGGACATGGGTTTGCTGGGGGTAAGCTTAGACGCCATGGGGATAAGAGCACTGGGTCCACCATCATGTAGGTTAAATGGTATGTGTGGAAACAATGTGAATTTTTTGGGTTCAGTGGAATTGAGTTCCTGGATTGGTGCAAAAAATTTCAGAGTCTGCATGGAAACTTTGCCTCATATAGGCAATGGTTATTCCACAATCCTAGGATTACAGATTATGTTTCTTGCTTTGACATCACACTGCAATCAATTTAGAACAGCATACAGTAGAGCTAGATGGTACACTGTATGATTTGTGTGCTATAGCTAAGAACACCAAACTGCCACAAGGCATGCCCCAGATGTAGAGTGAGCCACTTAAGCTGCATTTACAATCCTTTGGAATAGACTCACGAGACTGAATTCCGCAAGGTGAAGAGGAAATTATTGTTAGTGAGCATAGGAACCAATTTGCTGGTAAATGTATTGTGAGTAGTAGAGACACTAAATGGAGAAGAAGAGTTAGTAATACAGCAAGGTGTTTCTTTCACAGGAGTATTTTATGTATATAGGAACTGAATGATGACCAGGTACTGCCTCTCAGAATAGATAACTTTGGACCATGGACATAGATTTGTCCAGGGGGTTAATGGTCACTAATTTGGAGATTTTATATGAATATGATTAGGACAGAGAAAATTCAGAAAGTATGCTTTAGCAAGCGGCTAGTTTAGCTGCGTAACTGGAGATGGTGGCACTCTTGGAAGGTGCAGAGAGGATAGTAATGGAACCGTTATTTTTAGAATGTGTGGATCTATTTAATCCTACGGGACATTACCAGAGACTCCAGTGACAGCACAGAACCCCAACTGGAATGAACTACCTGTGTATTGTAAACTTTAGAGAATAATACAGCATCTGCAACAAGTAATGGAAGAGTTTATTAACTAACATTTTTAAGGCGGGAGCAGTAGTGGTGATCATTCCAAAGAAGAGTATGAATGGGACAATGGCGTATCGTTTTTGTTGTGATTGTCAATACCTTAATAGCTGTATGGTTATATAAGGCATAACATCCTTACGCGATAAGCCACTTGCAACGCAACAACAATTTGTCATGCATGACTGAATGTTATGTAGCAAACGAAGTTCTGATGTCAAGCTGCAGTACCTGCTGCATAGATATCATCTGCTAGCAATCCTTGAGGATTATAGAACAACAAAAGAACATCTAGCCAAACAATGTTGGTGGCAAACACGTAAGTAGGACATGGACTAGTATGTGAAGGACTGTGTACCATTATGCAAAGAGCAAAGTAAAGTCATCAGCATACTCTGCTGCAGAGATTATCAGGTAAGTTATTTGAGATGATTGGTTTGGACATCTTAGGTCCTTTTGGGTAACCATCAGTAGGAAATTGTTGTGTGTCAATCATAATAGGCGCCTTTTCACACTACTCAGAAGTGATAGCTCCTCAAAATCAAAACATGGCACTGTGGCATACGAGCAACAGTCAATAATTGGTTATTAAAGTTGGCTGCTACAGGGGGACCTAGGTACTAACTTCATGTGAAATTACTGAAGCAACTCTGTTGTTTGTTATGAATTCGTAAATTAAGAACAATGAATGAAAGGGACAGGTTCACCCAACAATTGGCAAGATCAAGAGTCACTATGCAACAGTCATCAAAATTACTTGCTTACACTGTTACACTATTTGCAGCTTACAATTAAAAGATTCACAAGAGTATTGGCCTGTCACCAAACGATGTAGTGTGTGGAAAAGAAATGGAGAATTTGTGTGGAATTTCACGAAGACTTTATATATAGGATGGAGCCAAGAGCAGAAATCAAATATGAAGGCTCTGGATTGACAGGAGCGAATGGGGCAACAGTATGCCATGTGGGTGGTGGTGGTGGTGGTGGTGGTGGTGGTGGTGAGTATGATGATGATGATGATAAGTCCTTACACCTGAAGGAAAAAGACTAAAAAGTTTTATGCTCATTACCATGGTCTGTACCACATGGTCAATTTTCTACTCAAACGACAGTCATCCATTTTGGGCATATTGGACCCTTTCAGGGGTGTGTTGGAGGCTTTACGACTATCACTGGGACTGAACCAAAAAATAGCAGAAGGGTTAAAAAAAGAAAAAATCGTGCAGCAAGTGAGCAAAACAGCCCCTCATAATCAGTACATATATATAACAACCTAGACTTGGGCCAAGATAAAGAAGATGGAGAGAAAACTACAAGAATTATTGACAGGAACAATGGAAGCAATCAGTGGGAAACATATTTTGTTATTAGTTACTTAGTGGATAAGACTAAAGTCTGAGATTTTTGCTTTACTTGCAGCTGTTCTTTTTTTTACATCTGTAACTAATTCTTTGGAAATTGCAGCATGGACTGGTGAGAAGAATAACACAATTGTACTTAAAGTAGGCGTGATTGGTACAAGGAATATATCTGTCATGGAAAAACTGTAAATCATGGTAAATATGCAGGCTGAAGATTCGAAACACTAGTAGAGAAAGTAACTTACTTGGCATGTAGTGTAGTGTTGGAGAAAACATGGCAGTTGAATGGTTTTGGTTTGCAGTGATTTTTGCATATGTTCCTTTCAGGATAGGGCAGAAAGGAAGCAGTGCTTGGTCATTACACTGACAACAGCTGAACAGTGGCACCAATGCCAGAAGCAGCAGGTTCTTATACACCCAAACTGTCATGGTGACCTGCGAGTTAGCACTATTTTTTTGGAGACAGATGCACAAGGATGTCAATGGGACATTTAGATTAGATTTACTTTCATTCCAATTGATTCGTAGCGAGGAGGTCCTCCAGGATGTAGAACATGTCAGAAACACAACAATACATGACAAATATTTAAAACTCAAACAAATAAACTAATGTACCATTCCACAGGTCCCAAGTGGCATGGTCGTCATTTTTTAACGAAAGCTATATGAAAAACATTTTACAAATACTAATGCACTGAATTTAAAATTTAAAAAAGTTTTTTATTTATTTATAAGGTAATAAACGTGTAATACAACTGCTACAATACTTACTTACAATGAACTCATTACTGCACTGAACTGGCGCAGAAGTTAAGAGTCCTTGTACCTGTACCCATCCATATTTTCAGAAAGTAGGACTGCATTGAACTATATGATCTAGTCCGCACATGCGGATGGACATGTGTGTGTGCGTGCGAGTGTATACCTGTCCTTTTTTCCCCCTAAGGTAAGTCTTTCTGCTCCCAGGATTGGAATGACTCCTTACCCTCTCCCTTAAAACCCACATCCTTTCGTCTTTCCCTCTTTCCTCATGAAGCAACTGTTTGTTGCGAAAGCTTGAATTTTGTGTGTATGTTTGTGTGTCTATCGACCTGCCAGCACTTTCGTTTGGTAAGTCACATCATCTTTGTTTTTAGATATATTTTTCCCACGTGGAATGTTTCCCTCTACACACACACACACACACACACACACACACACACACACACACACACACAGGGGAGGGGGTGGGGGCCAGAGGATATGTTTAGCAAAAATCTTGAAAATTTCTTGACCGATTTCATATTAAATGTTTACCTGATTTTCTAATAAACATTCATATGTACAAAATTATACCGCATATAACAAAAATCTTGGGAAGTTCTTGACTGACTAACTTCTAATTTTTACATGGCACTTGGATGGACAAAATCTATATACTTTTTTTAAAAAAAATGTAGAGGTTTACTGTTAAAGCTGAATGTGAGGAAAAAAATGCAGTGCTGTGAAAATGTGCAGTTTAATTTTCTTCCTGACAGCAAATTTTAACCACATTAGAAAGGCATTTAAAACAATAGACAAATTGTTTCTCCCATGTATACCCTTCCTCTTTAAATATACATAATTTAAACAAAAAATGTGTATATAACTATGTGTTGTTTTGTTCTCCTCGTCACATTCAGTTTTAAAAGAAAACACGAAAGTCGTATGTATGTCTCAACACCCTATGATTAGAATACTGCTACATAATCTATATCGTGTGAAACTTTGTAATACTACTCATTCGGAGATTTAATTATGTGAAATACTGCTACTGAAGCTACTATCCTCACAGATTCAGTATCAGGAGAAATCACTAATACCCTGTATACCAGTGACCCATTTATGTTCTTGTTGGCTATAACAATAAACAAGGCTCGAGGTCGTCAAGAAGGTGTGAAGAGGAGATGGGCAGCAAGGGAGGAGGGCAGGAAATGGACATAGACAGAAGGAAGGAGGAGTCGGACGCAGAAGGGAGGGAAGAGGAGATGGAGAGGGGGGGGGGGGAGAAGGAAATCGGGACATATATCCAATACCCACACATATTTAGCAATAGCGAAACATTTCAGGGTTCACTAGGTTTCAATAATTTAATGTAAAGGCTCAGGAAAATGGGCATGTCTTTAACTGAATGGCAATAATGAAATTTTTGCTATGATACAGTGTCCCAACCTTCCACCCACACTTAGCAGAAGAAATGGAAGGAAAAAATGAACTGTATAATTTTGAATGAGGCTTTAAAGCAATATTAATATACTGAGTCTCTACTGCAGCAACAGCTGCATAGTTTATTTACAATAACAAAATTGTTCTGCAGTCAATTAGGCTACATGACCCCAGGTTTTCTCATAAGATATTAGTTTGCACATAACCAATCTTATAGTATTTACACAGATATTGTGTATATTTTTAACTCACTAGTTATAATTAAAATGATAAAGTAGATAAAAGAGCTTGATATTTGTCTATAGCTGTTGTCATTTGTGTTATATTATATACTGGAGAGATGTGTAGAAATGCCAACTTGTAGTAATTTAGTAATCATTGTATACGTATAGCTATTCTTCTGAATCAAAAACTTATAATGTTGCCATGTGACTAGTAAATAATAAATATACTTATGAAGCTCATAAGTAATCAATTATCAATGCCCTGAACCATATAAATAGTTGTTGGTGGTGCAGGGACAGAGTGCCAGTTGAGATTTGTTAACAGGCACCTACAAGTTATCCACATGAGAATCAAAGATACCACTTTTGTCATACAAGCAGAAACAAGAAACGATTTAATCAATAGTTGGTGATACTGTAGTAAAGCTTGTTAATAACAACAGTGTATGCAATACTGTAACAGTATCATAAAGTGTGCTCCGCACATTCGACCACTTAGTTGCACACCTAAAGCTCCTCTTGTTGTAAACAGTTCAAAATTGCCTGGTGACTATAAAATCTATACCTCTCTCTATAGTTTTAAAATTATTTTTTAAAATCAATTCTTGCTAGTAGGACTAAGTTATGTTTTGGAAATGCAATATTTTCAAACTTCCTATAATATATATATGTTATTGGTTGGATGCTACTTAATAAATTAAAATTACGTTTGGAATGTATTTCCAGTACTACACTAAGAAGAGAATTCCAAGAGCAGATGTCTAACAAGTAGTATACTCAACTATGAAACACTACTCTTCCACATTTTAAAATACTTTCTGTAAACATACACAGCTTTTACACAACTAATAACATACCATTACATTAAAAAAAATGTAGAGGTTTACTGTTAAAGCTGAATGTGAGGAAAAAAATGCAGTGCTGTGAAAATGTGCAGTTTAATTTTCTTCCTGACAGCAAATTTTAACCACATTAGAAAGGCATTTAAAACAATAGACAAATTGTTTCTCCCATGTATACCCTTCCTCTTTAAATATACATAATTTAAACAAAAAATGTGTATACAACTATGTGTTGTTTTGTTCTCCTCGTCACATTCAGTTTTAAAAGAAAACACGAAAGTCGTATGTATGTCTCAACACCCTATGATTAGAATACTGCTACATAATCTATATCGTGTGAAACTTTGTAATACTACTCATTCGGAGATTTAATTATGTGAAATACTGCTACTGAAGCTACTATCCTCACAGATTCAGTATCAGGAGAAATCACTAATACCCTGTATACCAGTGACCCATTTATGTTCTTGTTGGCTATAACAATAAACAAGGCTCGAGGTCGTCAAGAAGGTGTGAAGAGGAGATGGGCAGCAAGGGAGGAGGGCAGGAAATGGACATAAGACAGAAGGAAGGAGGAGTCGGACGCAGAAGGGAGGGAAGAGGAGATGGAGAGGGGGGGGGGGGAGAAGGAAATCGGGACATATATCCAATACCCACACATATTTAGCAATAGCGAAACATTTCAGGGTTCACTAGGTTTCAATAATTTAATGTAAAGGCTCAGGAAAATGGGCATGTCTTTAACTGAATGGCAATAATGAAATTTTTGCTATGATACAGTGTCCCAACCTTCCACCCACACTTAGCAGAAGAAATGGAAGGAAAAAATGAACTGTATAATTTTGAATGAGGCTTTAAAGCAATATTAATATACTGAGTCTCTACTGCAGCAACAGCTGCATAGTTTATTTACAATAACAAAATTGTTCTGCAGTCAATTAGGCTACATGACCCCAGGTTTTCTCATAAGATATTAGTTTGCACATAACCAATCTTATAGTATTTACACAGATATTGTGTATATTTTTAACTCACTAGTTATAATTAAAATGATAAAGTAGATAAAAGAGCTTGATATTTGTCTATAGCTGTTGTCATTTGTGTTATATTATATACTGGAGAGATGTGTAGAAATGCCAACTTGTAGTAATTTAGTAATCATTGTATACGTATAGCTATTCTTCTGAATCAAAAACTTATAATGTTGCCATGTGACTAGTAAATAATAAATATACTTATGAAGCTCATAAGTAATCAATTATCAATGCCCTGAACCATATAAATAGTTGTTGGTGGTGCAGGGACAGAGTGCCAGTTGAGATTTGTTAACAGGCACCTACAAGTTATCCACATGAGAATCAAAGATACCACTTTTGTCATACAAGCAGAAACAAGAAACGATTTAATCAATAGTTGGTGATACTGTAGTAAAGCTTGTTAATAACAACAGTGTATGCAATACTGTAACAGTATCATAAAGTGTGCTCCGCACATTCGACCACTTAGTTGCACACCTAAAGCTCCTCTTGTTGTAAACAGTTCAAAATTGCCTGGTGACTATAAAATCTATACCTCTCTCTATAGTTTTAAAATTATTTTTTAAAATCAATTCTTGCTAGTAGGACTAAGTTATGTTTTGGAAATGCAATATTTTCAAACTTCCTATAATATATATATGTTATTGGTTGGATGCTACTTAATAAATTAAAATTACGTTTGGAATGTATTTCCAGTACTACACTAAGAAGAGAATTCCAAGAGCAGATGTCTAACAAGTAGTATACTCAACTATGAAACACTACTCTTCCACATTTTAAAATACTTTCTGTAAACATACACAGCTTTTACACAACTAATAACATACCACTAAGTGAGGTTGAGCTCTCCTGGCGTGGAGTACCAGTACTAGTAGCAGTAGTTGCAGGAGGAGGCCAGTATGTTTTTTTGGGCACTGGAACCCATGACGTTCGATCTCCTTCAGTTCGGTGTGATAATTCCAATATGAATTTACCATCTGCAATAAAGTACGAAGTCATTCTAACATTTCTTTATGCACATTGCAATATGAGCCCTACTTCAGTAAGGCTTCTTTACCAAGTCTTGGACTAACCAGTAACATACTCAATTAAAAACAGAATGTACTGTTTGAACCATTACACATTATTCTATGCAAAATTTACCAAGTCTCTGTAATGCACAGAGGACCATGACTGGATCTCAGAATAATACCGATTAAATTTTATATTTGCTGTGTGATAAACATGTTTAAACTGAATTGCAATAAGAAATAAAGGCTAGATGTTTCTCATGAATTTTTGAACTGACAACATTCAGACGATAGCCAGAGATAGCTGCACATCGACGCCATGTGACGTGTGGTGGCGCCCCCTACGATCTCTATATAAGCGGCGGCCCCAGCTCCTAGCAGCCAGTCGTCGACTCACCTCGGAAGATGTTTTCCGTAGTTGAGAACGAAACGTCAGGGAGAAGAAATTCTACAGATCGACCACGGCAACTTAGCCCGGAAGAGTTTACTGATAAAGACGCCGGCCGTGAAAGCCTACATGGAATGATGACAACATTCAGTCTGGATTAGAGCCGACCAAGACTAACACTGTAAGTTATAGAAACAAGGATGATTTCAAAACAAGATACATAAAAACTTTTCCCAAATGCTGAACTCATAATTAGGATCTAGATCATAACAATTCAAAATCCTTACCGACTGGAAAAATGAATTGCAAAAGAACAAATCTAGTTTCTCTCAATGATTTGACCACAGATCTTGCCAAGCATAATAAGGAGAACAACCACGGGCATGAAAAGACTGGAGCAATATATGGCAGAGAGAAGTAGTGACCTGTTTGTAAATAATACATCATTAATAGTAATTTGTTTGCGTGGTATTAATGAAGGGCACTTAACTTTCATTTACCACTACTAGAAAAACATCACACTGACATTTCACTCAACATACTTAGCAACAAAGTTGTTGCTAATCATTTGTTATTAAGCAGCACTAACTCTTAGGTCCAAAACATCCCCTTTTTGAATTGTGAATGATGTGAGCAGAAATAAAAAGTGAAAATTGAGAGCGGAGGTACACGATTTTTGCAAAATTTCAAATGCAGTTTAAAAATATTCTACACATTTTTCACACCAATGTTGCCCAACCCATTTGCGAATTAATGTCCTGTGTGGAGATCTTAGATCTAAATAATTACCGGACAATTGTCGGATGATTACTTAGACTGCAACAAGGATAATAATATGTATGGTAAATTGGCAGCCAACATATGTTGCACACCAAACCTCAAATATGCTGTCAGGACAACAACAATATGTTTCTTGCCATGAAGCAAATAAACAGTGTTCAGAAAGTATATAATCGTGCATGGTTTTTTTTTTGCCTAAAGTGTCAAGTCCTACTTGCAAGGAGGCATAAAAATAAAACAAATATATCTGAGGAATACCTAACAATACCAACTAATAAAACTGTGTCTTGTATAAGAGCTAAATGTGATGGAAAGGGAAAGCAATGAGTACATGATGACTGCTGATTACTTATTTTGATAAGCCAGACTCTGGCAATAATATGCTCCTCCGGTAACACTGCTTGGTGAAAAATAACCAGATAAAACACCACAGGGTTATTAACAACGAAACTGTCACAACAGAGAAACATTGCTTCAAAGAAAGCTAACCTGATGCTGTTTTTTTAAAAAAAAAAAAAAAAAAAAAAAAAAAAAAAAAAAAAAAAAAAAAAGAGTATGTTATTTCCCTCACTGACAAATGTTGACCGTTCATGCAGAAACACCCCACGATCAGCGTAAGAAGCAAGTAACGAATCATAGACGTCAAAATGCACAGGATGATGCTGTGCTGGTTACTTGCAGTATCAACTGCGCTGTCACTGTTATGAATGGTGTGTTGTCACAATTGTGTATCAGTACACAGGCCTCAATATTATGTTTCCATATATTTAAAGCATTACTACCATTTATAAACATAAAACTAAAATATCAAACACGGTTTGCCAAATAGTCTGGAGAGAAGCAAAATAATTTTGAATTACCCTTAAAAAATTTCAGTCTACCACCTGCGATACCGCAAGATTTATCAGCTTCGCTGGTTGAAGAATTGGGACTTTGGGTTCCGTCGATATCTCCGGCTGAATACCCTCTTTTGCTGCCACTGGGAATATCTGGACCTCCATTCACGCTTCTTTCCTCGGTCATTTTGGCACATGATGCAAATGAATTTTCTTGCACTCGCATCTCTTTTATTCCACTACATTACGGTAATCACTTCGGCCTTAAATAAACAGAATAATAGCTGCCCCGACGTCGGGCTGCTACGAAGCACAGCTCCATCGTCTGGTATGTAGTAATGTTTCTTCTTTACTCCATGTTCATTCCTCCACCTGCTGCGAATGAATGAAAATCGTTCTGTTTATTGTTTTCGTACCATATCTAAACACGAAATCTGTCGGTATACGAAAGAACTAACTAGGGCACATCATATAAATGTATAACTTTACATCCTTCAATGATAAGGCAAGTAACCTAACGCCGAAGCGCACAAATATTTCACTCACCTCCTCGTCAACACTTTTTGGTTCATTCCACATACCACTGTTCCTTATTTAATTCACGCCCAGCAGCCATACTTGGTCCAGTACCGCTCATTCCTAAGTCAACCCTTTCTACGAGCAAAATGGAGGACCTGCGTATAAGACGTGTTGTGCAGACTGAAGATTTATCAAATGTTGAATTTGAGACTAGCGAAGATGTCGAAGTTATTCCAACGTTTGATAGCATGGGCTTGCGAGAAGAGCTGCTACGCGGTATTTATGCATATGGTAAGTGTTTCATTTTTGTAACGAATGACACACTTTCAACCGTTTGTGCGTTGTTATTTGTTGGGCAACATATCCAAATGTGTGTGTGTGTTTATTAGTAAAGCTGAACGTATGTATTAGCGTTAATCTATTTGAACATGTAATAATTAATAAAAATAAATTTTGTTTTGCAAGGTAGTTCCGCTGTCGAGGTCGCGCAGATTCGACAAATTGATTTCGTAGTGTTTGTTGTTGATCATTTAGCCTATAAGGTAAATATATGTTTTGTTGTACCCTTTAAAATTCCAGGCATTTCGTTCTCGTTTCCGTAAAATAATCTTTTCAGCACACCCGAATTTACCAGAAACTATATCGTAAATTATGTTTTCAAACGTTAGCCTTGTAGCCTAGTAACCTTCATGTTACGCACAGCAGGAACGGAATAGTGTTTAAAGTGCTTTATATTAGGAACATAGATTTTCTTTTACAAGACCATACCATACAGAAAAGTCACACTTTTATTCCAGATTCGTTATTCATTTTATGATTATTGACAATGATGTAAGTGAGCGTCATTTCTGTTGAAATTTGACCTACCATAACTGTAGATGTCTCCATTGCTCTAATAAACTGACCAAGTGAGGTGCTACAGTCGTTAGCACAATGGACTCATATCCGGGAGGGTAAAACCTGCCTCCGGCCAGTTTGATTTAGGTTTCCAATGATTTCCCTAAATCGCTTCAGGTAAATGCCAAGGATGGTTCCTTTGAAAGAGCACAGCCAATTTTCTTCCTCATTCGTCACCAGTCCAAACTTGTGGTATAATGCCAACAAGACATTAAACTCAAATCTCCTCCTCTAATAATCGATGACTGGTGTCAATATTTGGTTGCATTGAAACCACTTGTTTGGGTAAACCAGTTTCATCATTGTTATAATAGAAATATTTAATTGCGTCCTGTTTGAGGATTGAGGAAATTTCTTGTACTGACTTTTGCAGCTAAAGAGCCTCGTGACAAACTGAGTTCAGAGCCGGTCTGTTTCTTGCTGTTCCGAGACATTGTACCTTCTTGTAATAGAAACAAATCCATTTGTTGACTTCCTGTTGTCTGTGTCTTTTGCCCAGTTTGCATTACTGTACATGGTGTTGATGTGGTCCTCTTCCGGGGTCGACAGAAGCGTCCGATCCCACGCGTCGGCTTTGACCCGTGACGTAAGGGTGTTGTCGTGGGTGACGTCATGGCGGCGCGGAGTTTGGTTTGAGTGTGGCTGTCTCCAGTTCTGTTTTATCTTATTTTATTTACTTTTCTGATCTGTTCGTTCTATCTCGAGAGATTTTTTTTTTTAATTTAAAAACACTTATTACTTATTTTAATTATCTGTTTCCTCGAATTTCTGTTTTAGTTTATTATATTTATCTTTCTGATCTGTTTGTTCTATCCCGTAAGATTTTTTTTTTAAAGACAAAAAACACTAATCAGCTACTGAAGCATCTTCTATGGGTTGCAAGGGTTACGACCCCTGGGGAGGTGGGTGGGTATTCATGCATGGCTGTCTTCACTTACACGTTGTAGCTACGCAAGGTGTCTAAATTTGTTTATATTTAGTTTGCCCCCCACCCAAAACACCCCATTTCCCGCGCTTGTCCCGTTAGTGTCATTAGGCTTCTTGTGGAAAGTGTGTGTGTTTGTTTTTTGTTTCCGCCATATTTGTGACGTCATGGGTCAAAGCAGACGGGTGGGATCGGACGCTTCCGTATTTCCCTCTTCCGTAGAAAATTGCAGTTTAAATTCTATAGACTCTTTCAAGTATTGTAATATTCTTTTGATTAAATCCTAATTCTGCAGCCACAGAACAGCAAAAATTTTGGTGAAAGTTACAGAGTGGATCTCTCTCTCTCTCTCTCTCTCTCTCTCTCTCTCTCTCTCTCTCTCTCTCTCTCTCTCTCTCTCACTCCCCCCCCCCCCCCTCTCTCTCTCTCTCTCTCTCTCTGTCTCTGTCCCTCCCTCCTTTAAATGATGTATGTATATTTTATGCATCATCATACTCTTCAAAGACTTGTCCATTATCTGATGTGTGTTATCTGACTTTACCTCCAGTCTTAATTTTTATGATGAAAAGAGCATTAAATATGTTGCAGATGGGCAATTCCATAGTTACGGGTGTTACATGTACACACCTTAAAATCATGAAAAATAATGTAAGGAAAAATATTTATTGAAATTAATATTGAAAACTTTTAAGGCTTACATTATATTTCATGTTAGAAATGTTGATACTGGAATTGTTTTATTGTTCTCCTGGTTATTAATCAAAAAAGTAGTGTTACGGGTGTTACCAAAAGTAGACCTAGTCCCTGTTATGAGTTAGGGAATTCTCTAATTTCTGCAAACTTGATGAAGCTTTTATTCTTGTAAAACAACTGTCAAGAGGTATTGCCCCAAATTTTATTTTGAAATATAAATTTTTATTTTTTTGGACATCATAACTCCGTATATATATTTTTTTTGCTGTTACGGGCGTTACATTAAATGTTACGGGTGTTACATAGATGCATCAGATTTGATTCTTGAAGGAATAAATCTACCTCTTACAATTGCATAAAAAGAAAAGAAGTATTGTAGTTTATTTAGAATAAAAGTATGTACTTAAGAGAACATATTTGAAGGATAAAGCTATTTATTACACAAAAAATTTTGTTACAATTTTATAGTACAACTAGGCCAAGATATCGTTACTTACTTAACATTTACCTCGTTTTGTAGGCCTAATAAATTTATGACAAAAATGTTTTCTTATTATTGATAGGTTTAAAAACTTCATTTAAAAAACTTTTCCAGCAACATCCAATTCAAAATTGAACTCATAGTACAAACGGTTACCTTGTTTGATTTCTGGTGCTGTTGCCTTAGATAATACTTGACTGAATTTCACAAAACAAACATCAGTTTCATCTAGTTTAAAAAGTGTTTTACTTTTTCCTACTGACTTCAGAAACATTATTTTCACATCCTCCTCTTCATCAACCTCACTCTGGCAGATTCCCATGTAACGGTGTTGAATTTTGGATAGGGTTGGCTTCTTTTTGTCACTTGGAATGTCAACCAAGACAAATAACCCAAATTTTAAATCAGACTTTTCAATTTTATTAGTTAGGCTTAACTCACGAGCACTTCCAATATTGTCTTGCGATTCAGATGGTGAAACAGTCTCCTGATTAGAATCATTAGAACTGCACATTTCATAGAAGTTTATGCATCTTTTTGCATGTAATGTTTTAACTTTGGCATCCTCAGTAATAAATACTGACATCCTTGTCATTCATTAATGACTCTGCTGTTTTTGAAACCAGCAAATCAGTTGTGTTATAAGCCCGAAAGTGATGGCAGCCCTGGATTTGAGGAATTGCTTGTAAATTTTTCCACCTTTCATCCAAAATAGGAATGTTATGCCTCACTGTTATCTTATCAACCCATAGTACCTTAATTTTAGAAAAATTCTTCAGAGTGTAGTCATAAAAGTCAATTGCGTTGTTAATAATAACTTTCCTAGATCTAACAGCTGTCCACACACTCCTCTTCAGTGCACCTCCTATGCCATCCATGGCTCCTTTACCATGTGAACTGGCAAAAAAATTCCATTCAACTGTCAATCCAAAGTTTCAGAGCCAATTATATCGGAAACTATCTTTTTAATAACACCAGATTTTTTACTGGGGCTTTTTCGAAGTACCTTCAACACTTTCTTCACAGCTTTACCAAATGTCTGTTTACACTTGTAAGTCCCAATAGGAGAAGATTCATTTGGAACTTTTGATCTTGCGAGTTCTAGTTTTTTCTTCTCTCTCTCTCTCTCTCTCTCTCTCTCTCTCTCTCTCTCTCTCTCTCTCTCTCTTAATTTTCTTCGATTCTTATCTCTAAGACGTTGATTATTTTTCAATTTTTTTTTAAACCTGCAATCTTCTTAATTCGTCTTGTTCTTTCTTCAAGTAAGCTTCTCTGTTTTCATGGTTATCTTTAATCTTTTCTTGGTACTTCTTCACTCTTTCCGTTGCTGGTACTGGTGCCACGGTCTCCGAAGACAGAAATCATGATAATGTAGGCATATATATGTATAAACATAACGCTGTCCAGAGAGATAAAAGTAAAAGACATTGTTAAGCATAGGCTCTTATGAATGACTTGAATCTGCCTCAATGAGCTGTTTACTGGGCCTATATAAAATTTAAAACTGAGGTTAGCAATATTGTTGTTCTTGGAAAAGTTAGAATGGAAAACATAAACTATATGTAATCTAATTTTGGGCTTAATTAACGTTTTAGGAGGATGTCAGTTGAGTCAGGTTAATGCCCTAATTAACTTTTATAATGTAGGTGTAGTGCTTAAACAAATGTATGCAGTGGAATAAAAATTTTAGTTTTCATGCTTAAAACTGTTTTCAAAAATGACTCTGAGCACCATGGGACTTAACATCTGTGGTCATCAGTCCCCTAGAACTTAGAACTACTTAAACCTAACTAACCTAAGGACATCACACACATCCATTCCATGCCAGAGGCAGGATTCGAACCTGCGACCGTAGCGGTCACGCGGTTCCAGACTGAAGCGCCTAGAACCGCACAGCCACACCGGCTGGCAAAACTGTTTTCATATGTCATAAACATAGTTAAGAAACTTTATTCAATAATAATAATACCATTTGGTTATAATTTAAATGTAGGGCCTAGGCCTACTAAAGATTGAGGTGGCATTAAACCATCCAATTCAAGTTACGGGTGTTACGCATGTGTTAAGTAACACCCGAAACAAAAATTAGTAACACCCGTAACAGCTCTAAGAGTGTTAAATAAGATTTCAAAATGCCATGTAATGGTATGATATTGTAAAACATGGGTATAACCTCACTTTTACAGAAAGGTATTGTACAGAACAAATTTACTAGATTACAAATTAAACTTTTGTATCTTTTTTGTTACGGGTGTTACAAGCTGCATATATATTATAAAACTAACAAAATAAAGAAATGCAATTAGCTTACCTCAGCAAAATGAATTATTATGAGCTATAACAATGTTGACTTCAATATTCTTTGCAACAATAGAACAATCAGCTATGGATAACACAACTAATATTCATCTGGAAATAGCATAAAACATACCTCTCTTTGGTGCCATAGAACAGTGCACTTTAAACACTTAGTGAAGGTAGAAATTTATTTTTTTCATATTCATGATTATTTTGCAATGAACAAATGTACTTTTAACTTGGCATTTTTAAAGTTATATTTGTAATATTGTCATTTTAATTTTTTTGTCACAAAGTCTCTTTAACATGGAATGACCCAGATGTAAATGTAGGGCTGTGGTACTGGTACAGGTTAAATGTTACCCCATCTTTATCTGGCTTTCAATTTGTTGGCTTTGCCAACTCACAACCAGATTGTCACCTTTAGACTTAATCTAGAGCTTGATCTACACTACAAGTCAGTTGTCACAACAACCAAGATCTTGGAAGAAGGGGGGGGGGGGGGGTGGCAGTATCATATATTATTACAAAGTTTGATAAGTGATTCAATGGTATATATTTTATAATAAGATTGATTTATATCTCTTCTTCAAACATGAAAAAGTGTGGACAAATGATAGAAAAGGATTTACTGTTGTTTATTGTTTTGTTTATCCCATTGGAGCTCATACCGGACCATGTAGTTCTTAATTCTGGTGAGCTTTGTTGTAAGTCCTGTACTCTCTCATCCTGGTGGTATGGAAGTTTTTTCCATCCATTAGCACAATTACCTCAAATTTTCAGATGCACCTTTACTATTGTTAGTGCCTGGAGAATATCTTGTTCTGATAATCAGTTTGTATTGATATTTGTTGCGAATATTATTGCAGTCAATTTATAATTTCTCAAGGTGTTTCCTAACTATTATTCCCCACTTTGCATTAACTGCTTCCTTTTAGAGACAATGCTTTTGTTTCTTCCACAAGTCTCCACTTGACTATCTTGCAACATGACTAAAGGATTAGCCTCCTCTTCCCCCATTACTCTTTTAATGTGGTCCTGATGTTGATGAAATTCCTTTTTGTGTCTTAATTGTGTATACACCATCTTCTTTGGTGGGGCTCAAGATTTTTCTAAGAGCCTTTCCGTCCTTTATTTCCAGTCTCTTGACTTGCCCCTACCTGACCATGTTCAGGTGTTTTAATGTGTTCTGTACTGTAGATCTCAGTAAAGTGTACTAGTGTCATACTTTCAGTTTGAGGAAATGGGTTTTGATTTGTAAATGTATTTACAGATAGGGTATGTTCTCCCCAGTTTGATGCCCCTATTGTTTGTGTCGAGATCATCAATGGTTTTCAAAATTATTGATTGTTCAGATAACTTGAAGTAGTCAGCACCCTATATTCACATCTACATCTATGTGATTACTCTGCTATTCACAGTAAAGTGCCTAGCAGACGTTTCAGTGAACCATGTTCAAGCTGTCCCTCTACCGTTCCACTCTTAAACAGCACACGGGAAAAATGAGCACATAAATTTTTCTGTGTGAGCCCCAATTTATCTTATTTTATCGTGATGATCATTTCTCTCTATGTAGGTGGGTGCCTACAGAATGTTTTTGCAATTGGAGGAGAAAACGGGTGATTGAAATTTCTTGAGAATATCCCGTTACAACAAAAAACGCCTTTGTTTTAACGATTGCCACTCCAATTCACGTATCATGTCTGTGGCACTATCGCTGCTGTTTCGCAGTAGTACAAAACGAGCTGTCGTCCTTTGAAGTTGTTGATTTCGTCCATCAGTCTCATCCAATGCAGGTCCCACGCCATACAGCAATACTCCAGAATAGGGCGGACAAGCGTGGTGTAAGCAGTCTCTTTAGTAGACCTATTGCACCTTCTAAGTGTTCTGTCAATGAATCGTAGTCTTTGGTTTGCTGTACCCACAACATATCGATATGACCATTCCAGTTTAGGTTATTTGTAATTGTTATCTGTAAGTATTTAGTTGAATTTACAGTCTTAAGGTTTGTGTGATGTATCACATAATCGAAATTCAACGGATTTCTTTTAGTACTCATGTGAATAACTTCACCGACTTGACAGAACATCCTAGGAAGTTCTGGTCTTACGTTAAATCAGTAAGTGGCTCGAAACAGCATATCCAGACACTACGGGATGATGATGGCATTGAAACAGAGGATGACACTCATAAAGCTGAAATACTAAACACCTTTTTCCAAAGCTGTTTCACAGAGGAAGACCGCACTGCAGTTCCTTCTCTAAATCCTCGCGCAAACGAAAATATGGCTGACATCGAAATAAGTGTCCAAGAAATAGAAAAGCAACTGGAATCACTCAATAGAGGAAAGTTCACTGGACCTGACGCGATACCAATTCGATTCTACACAGAGTACGCGAAAGAACTTGCCCCACTTCTAACAGCCGTGTACCGCAAGTCTCTAGAGGAACGGAGGGTTCCAAATGATTGGAAAAGAGCACAGATAGTCCCAGTCTTCAAGAAGGGTCGTCGAGCAGATGCGCAAAACTATAGGCCTATATCTCTGACGTCGATCTGTTGTAGAATTTTAGAACATGTTTTTTGCTCGAGTATCATGTCGTTTTTGGAAACCCAGAATCTACTATGTAGGAATCAACATGGATTCCGGAAACAGCGATCGTGTGAGACCCAACTCGCTTTATTTGTTCATGAGACCCAGAAAATATTAGATACAGGCTCCCAGGTAGATGCTATTTTTCTTGACTTCCGGAAGGCGTTCGATACAGTTCTGCACTGTCGCCTGATAAACAAAGTAAGAGCCTACGGAATATCAGACCAGCTGTGTGGCTGGATTGAAGAGTTTTTAGCAAACAGAACACAGCATGTTGTTATCAATGGAGAGACGTCTGCAGACGTTAAAGTAACCTCTGGCGTGCCACAGGGGAGTGTTATGGGACCATTGCTTTTCACAATATATATAAATGACCTAGTAGATAGTGTTGGAAGTTCCATGCGGCTTTTCGCGGATGATGCTGTAGTATACAGAGAAGTTGCAGCATTAGAAAATTGTAGCGAAATGCAGGAAGATCTGCAGCGGGTAGGCACTTGGTGCAGGGAGTGGCAACTGACCCTTAACATAGACAAATGTAATGTATTGCGAATACATAGAAAGGAGGATCCTTTATTGTATGATTATATGATAGCGGAACAAACACTGGTAGCAGTTACTTCTGTAAAATATCTGGGAGTATGCGTGCGGAACGATTTGAAGTGGAATGATCATATAAAATTAATTGTTGGTAAGGCGGGTACCAGGTTGAGATTCATTGGGAGTGTGCTTAGAACATGTAGTCCATCAACAAAGGAGGTGGCTTACAAAACACTTGTTCGACCTATACTTGAGTATTGCTCATCAGTGTGGGATCCGTACCAGATCGGTCTGACGGAGGAGATAGAGAAGACCCAAAGAAGAGCGGCGCGTTTCGTCACAGGGTTATTTGGTAACCGTGATAGCATTACGGAGATGTTTAATAAACTCAAGTGACAGACTCTGCAAGAGAGGCGCTCTGCATCGCGGTGTAGCTTGCTGTCCAGGTTTCGAGAGGGTGCGTTTCTGGATGAGGTATCGAATATATTGCTTCCCCCTACTTATACCTCCCGAGGAGATCACGAATGTAAAATTAGAGAGATTAGAACACGCACGGAGGCTTTCAGACAGTCGTTCTTCCGCCGAACCATACGCGACTGGAACAGGAAAGGGAGGTAATGACAGTGGCACGTAAAGTGCCCTCCACCAAACACTGTTGGGTGGCTTGCGGAGTATAAATGTAGATGTAGATGTAGACACTTCTCTTTATTCAGGGTCAATTGCCACTTTTCACACCATACATATATCTTATATAAATCATTTTGCAATTCGTTTTGGTCATCTGCTGACTTGACGAGACAGTAAATGACAGCATCATCTGCAAACATCTAATAGGGCTACTCAAATTGTCTCCTATGTCGTTAATATAAATCGGGAACAATAGAGGGCCTGTAACACTTCCTTGGGGAACAACTGATAGTACTTCTGTTTTACTCGATGACGTTCTGTCTATTACTGTGAACTGTGGCCTTTCTAACAGGAAATCATGAATCCAGTCGCACAACTGTGGTGATATTCCATAAGCACACAGGAGGAATAGTGTCGAAAGCCTTCTGGAAATCTAAAAATATGGAATCAATTTTATATCCCCTGTCGATAGCACTCATTACTTCACAAGTATAAAGAGCTAGTTGTGTTTCACAAGAACAATGTTTTTTGAATCCATGCTATGTGTCAATAAATAGTTTTCTTAGAGGTAATTCATAATGTTCGAACATGGTATATGTTCCAAAACCCTAATGCAAATTGACGTTAGTGATATGGGCGTGTAATTCAGTGTATTGCTCCTCTTTCTCTTGAGCAATTTCCCAGTGTTAGGTACGGATCTTTCTGTGAGCAAGTGGTTGTATATAATTGCTAAGTATGGAGCTATTGTATCAGCATACTCTTGAAGGAACCTGACTGGTATAAGATCTGGACCGGAGGCCATGTCTTTGTTAAGTGATTTAAGCTGCTGTGCTAGACCGAGGATATCTACTTCTATGTTTCTCATCTTGGCAGTTGTTCTTGATTGGAAGTCAGAAAAATTTACTTCGTCTTCTTTGGTGAAAGATATTTGGGAAATTGTGTTTAATAACTCTGGTTTAGTGGCACTGTCGTCAGTGACTTCACCGTTGTTATCGCGCAGTGAAGGTATTGATTGCATCTTGCCACCGGTGTGCTTTGTGTATGACCAAAATCTCTTTGGGTCTTCTGCCAGATTCTGAGACAGTGTTTCGTTGTGGAAATTATTAAAAGCATCTCGCATTGAAGTACGTGCTTTATTTCGAACATCTGCAAAACTTTGCCAATCTTGGGGATTTTGCGTTCTTTTAATCTTTTATCCATTGTGATTGTCTTGTTGGGGCGACACATGTATGTGTTGAACTCTGTCTTGTCAATATAAGAATTAATGATAAAACAGTTTGTTTTTTATGTAATTCTGTGTACTTATTTGGGCCATGTAATTGGCTCAAATTAATTTTATCATGTGAATTTCAGTAATTAAGTCTGCACTCTTTTCAGCAAAATAACTATATCAGTAAATTTAAAGAAATGCTTCTTGCAATCGCCAAAGATTTTATAATGTATGTTTAATACAACCAGTATCAGTCAAGTGACATTTTTCAATACCTATATATACATAAAATATATAATAAACTTTACAAGGCAGAATAGTTGTGGTGAAATATTGTATAGAACAGATTAACACTACATCAACTTTTACAAAAATCCCTTGATGTTTCTAGGGCTTGTGCCACTTGGGCCTTAAACAGACTCAAATGTGTACAGGTGCTATACATTTATGTGCTATGCAACAGCTGTATAATATGTTGTCTGTGAAACTATCTAGCTTTGGCGTATCATTTCACTTGGAAGTGCTAGTCTTGCATCACTGTGGAAGAGCATCTGTTACTTGGAGGGGACAGGCAAGAGCGCATAGCAAGTGAAGCTTTTACGCAGCCGATGGGGTGTGCTTGAAATGTATTGGTGGTAGAGCACTGGCCGTAAGGCAGTGGTCCAGGTTCACAGCATGGTCAACAGTTTTACATGTAAGATCAGTATCGTTATGAATAGATGCTGTACAGTCATTCTAAAACTGCTGATCTCTGTTTATGGAGTATCTGGTAAATAATCTTTATTTGAATGTGTGGTTTTTTTACTATCGATCTCGCATACACCACAGTGTTTATTTCTGGCCAAGTATTAATGTGCTATGCAGAAGTAATGTAGGCCTATGTGGCTATTGATGACTTCCAGTTAAGATGACTGACAATAATTTTTCAAATCTACCAAAAAGAAAACTTTTTTTTATATAAATATACAAAGAGAAACATGAACTAGCCAATACATTAACCAAAAAATGTGAATGGCTGCCCAACCAATCCCTGTTCTGTTGTGAAAGAAGCCGTCTCTGATTGCTGAAAGCTGGGAGTAGTGTTGCACAGAGTGGTATGTTTCAATCAGCAGTCACAAATCTTGAAAGTAAGTACTAGTTTACTAAAAGATGAACATAGTCAGTTACATTTCAGTCCTGAAATGCATCACATTGTCTTGTTGCATCATTTGAAATGGCATACAAGATAAAATTAAATAAGGCAGTAACATGAAGTTCACAGAATATATTGTGATTTTAATTTAAACTTTTTCATTCTTGTCTGTAATATTCTGATGGTGTATGTTGTATACAGGATTTGAAAAACCATCAGCCATTCAGCAGCGTGCTATCAAGCCGATAGTGAAGGGTCGTGATGTAATCGCACAAGCACAGTCTGGTACTGGGAAAACTGCTACATTTTCCATTGCCATACTTCAGTCATTAGATACAGCTGTGCGAGAGAGCCAAGTCCTCTGCCTATCGCCTACACGAGAACTTGCAACACAGATACAAAAGGTAATCTACTGCATCTATCTTGTTGAAGTTGGTGGTATGTAGGTGTATTGGTATCTTAGTATGAAGTATTTCATATTGCAAAATATTAATTTTGATAATATGTCACCTTGGGCAAAGTAGACCAGTGTTTCCCATTGCATTCAGAGCCGTTACTGTGAGAGCATGCAAGTTTACTGTATGATTAAATGATGATGACGTCCTCGTGGAGGTAAAATAGTCCCCCATTCGGATCTCCGGGCGGGGACTACCCAAGAGGATGTCGTTATCAGGAGAAAGAAAACTGGCGTTCTATGGATCGAAGTGTGGAATGTCAGATCCCTTAATCGGGCAGGTAGGTTAGAAAATTTAAAAAGGGAAATGGATAGGTGAAAGTTAGATATAGTGGGAATTAGTGAAGTTCGGTGGCAGGAGGAACAAGACTTCTGGTCAGGTGACTACAGGGTTATAAACACAAAATCAAATAGGGGTAAAGCAGGAGTAGGTTTAATAATAAATAGGAAAATAGGAATGTGGGTAAGCTACTACAAACAGCATAGTGAACGCATTATTGTGGCCAAGATAGATATGAAGCCCACACCTACTACAGTAGTACAAGTTTATATGCCAACTAGTTCTGCAGATGACGAAGAGATTGAAGAAATGTATGATGAAATAAAAGAAATTATTCAGATAGTGAAGGGTGACGAAAATTTAATAGTCATGGGTGACTGGAATTCGAGTGTAGGAAAAGGGAGAGAAGGAAACGTAGTAGGTGAATATGGATTGGGGATAAGAAATGAAAGAGGAAGCCGCCTGGTAGAATTTTACACAGAGCACAACATAATCATAGCTAACACTTGGTTTAAGAATCATGAAAGAAGGTTGTATACATGGAAGAACCCTGGAGATACTAAAAGGTATCAGATAGATTATATAATGGTAAGACAGAGATTTAGGAACCAGGTTTTAAATTGTAAGACATTTCCAGGGGCAGATGTGGACTCTGACCACAATCTATTGGTTATGACCTGTAGATTAAAACTGAAGAAACTGCAAAAAGATGGGAATTTAAGGAGATGGGACCTGGATAAACTGACTAAACCAGAGGTTGTACAGAGTTTCAGGGAGAGCATATGAGAACAATTGACAGGAATGGGGGAAAGAAATACAGTAGAAGAAGAATGGGTAACTTTGAGGGATGAAGTAGTGAAGGCAGCAGAGGATCAAGTAGGTAAAAAGACGAGGGCTAGTAGAAATCCTTGGGTAACAGAAGAAATGTTGTTGTTGTTGTGGTCTTCAGTCCTGAGACTGGTTTGATGCAGCTCTCCATGCTACTCTATCCTGTGCAAGCTTTTTCATCTCCCAGTACCTACTGCAACCTACATCCTTCTGAATTTGCTTAGTGTATTCATCTCTTGGTCTCCCTCTACGATTTTTACCCTCCACACTGCCCTCCAATACTAAATTGGTGATCCCTTGATGCCTCAGAACATGTCCTACCAACCGATCCCTTCTTCTGGTCAAGTTGTGCCACAAACTTCTCTTCTCCCCAATCCTATTCAATACTTCCTCATTAGTTATGTGATCTATCCATCTAATCTTCAGCATTCTTCTGTAGCACCACATTTCGAAAGCTTCTATTCTCTTCTTGTCCAAACTATTTATCGTCCATGTTTCACTTCCATACATGGCTACACTCCATACGAATACTTTCAGAAATGACTTCCTGACACTTAAATCAATACTGGATGTTAACAAATTTCTCTTCTTCAGAAACGCTTTCCTTGCCATTGCCAGTCTACATTTTATATCCTCTCTACTTCGACCATCATCAGTTATTTTGCTCCCCAAATAGCAAAGTTCATTGAATTTATTATATTCTCAAAATGCAACAGCACACTGCAAGTCACATATATGGTCTAGAGAGGTATTGATCGATGCACAACTGATCAGTCCTCAATCATCCTAGTCCGAACTTCATCAAAGAATTTTAAAGTCCAACACTGTCTGCATAAAATAAGTCTCTACGAAATCAAATGATTATAAGCCTCACACCATAGTGTCCAACAGCATGGCAGTTACAATGCTCATCTCTTGAACACCTCCTTGACCCATACCATGCTGTTGCTGGCTAGCAAATGTATATCTGCGCCACTCACTAGCAGAGGATGCTCTCAACCCTCTTTCGCCAGTTATTTGGTCACATTGACCACATTTATAAGGTGCTGAAACCATATTTTGCATTACCATTTGAAAGTTTTTCAGTTTGTATATGAGTTGTACGTGTCGAATGACACATCTTCCCAGCACATGTACTGCTGTGTGTTTATAAATTTTCTGCAGTTATTGCTTCTGCCGCAATCTATAAATACAATAATTATTCTTAGGATCATAAATACACTCTGACGAAATACAGACACACCATAGAGGAATTAACTGAATGGGGTGGAAATCAGGATATGTGATGTGCATGTACAGACAAACAAATGATTACAATTTCAAAAAAACTGAATGATTTGTTGAAGAGCAAGAGCTTCACAAACTGAGCAAGTCAGTAACACATTGGTCCGCCTCTGGCGCTTATGCAAGCAATTGTTTGCCTTGGCATTAATTGGTAAAGAGTTGTTGGGTGTCCTCCAGAAGAATATTGTGCCAAACTTGATTGAATCGGCACACTGGATCATCAAAATCCTGAGCTGGTTGGGGAGGGGGGGGGGGGGGGGGGGGCCGGGAGAACATTATCTTGTCGAAATGTAAGGCCAGGATGCCTTGTCATGAAGAACAATGAGACAGGACATGGAATATCATTGATGTACCTCTGTGCTGCAAGGGTGCCACAGATAACAACCAAAGGGGTCCTGCTATGAAAAGAAATAACACCTGCAGACGATCACTCCAAATTGCCTGGCCATGTGGCAGATGAGTCATTTTGGTAAGCCACTGCTGTTCGAGACGTCTCAGACCCGTCTCTGCTGGTCTTTGGAGCTCCATTTGAAGTGGGACTGGTCACTGAAGACAATTCTACTCCAGTCAATGACATTCCAGATTTAAATATCATCAGTTTTTCATATTATATTAACATTCTACACTGTATTAGCAATCTTTTGAGCTGTCACTCAACTTTGTGGAGTTATACAATAAAAGGTTATTATTTTTCTAAATTTGCCATAAGATGTACATTTTCGCTCTGTGGCTAAAACTTTTATGCCACAAAGTGTGTGCTCATTGTTGTGTTGTTGAAAAGAGCTTTAATTTTTGTGAAGCATATTGAGGATAACAATGTTAAAATGTTTTTTAGTGTAATGCAAATTAGGGAAGGAATGAGCATAACTAATTATCTAGGTAGACATTTAAAAAGGTAAATTGTGAAAAATATTGAAGGCAACAAAGAAGGAAAAGAAAGTATTTGTGTAGTCTGCCACTTGTGTTTATGTATTTTTATTTTATGTGGATACAAGTTTATAACATTATTAATGCTTAGTTATGTTCCAAACTATTGTTTTGAGTGACTTGCATTGAAAAAATAGTCTTATGTTGTTTAATATTTGCAGGTTATTTTGGCGTTGGGTGACTTCATGAATGTCCAGTGTCATGCATGCATTGGTGGTACTAATTTAGGTGAGGACATAAGAAAGTTGGATTATGGTCAACATGTTGTTTCCGGTACACCAGGACGAGTATTTGGTAAGTTGATAACCGCTTGTTTCAGCTGTTGAGAAGTGTTTCTTGAGTGTACAAATGATGCATAGCAAAATAGTGAACAATTATTTAATTGTGTTGTCATGCCCCCCCACCCCCGCCCATCCTATTTAGATATGTTGAGACAGACAGATGGGCCGGCTGGTGTGGACGAGCGGTTCTAAGCGCTACAGTCTGGAACCACGCTACCGCTACGGTCTTAGTTCGAATCCTGCCCCGGGCGTGGATGTGTGTGATGTCATTAGGTTAGTTAGGTTTAAGTAATTCTAAGTTCTAGGGCAGGGGCGGGCAAACGTTGCACGCGGCTCGTGAGCGCGCAGCGCTGCACGTGTGCTGCTCGCGTGCAATCATCGAATGGGGCAGTGGCGACAGCCGGCAGGTTGCGGCAGTGTAGTACAAGGCTAAGCCGCGGACGTTGATGCGAAGCGACCACTACGTAGTGAACGTTGTATTTCAAGGACCGGAAAATGCAGAGTGAATCAAGGAAACGGAGACGTGGAGATTTGCTATCTTTTAAAAAGTAATGGGAGAATCATTTTTTCTTTGTGCAAAAACGTGAAAATTCGAAATGTTTAATATGTGGCAGTATTCTCGCTGGTCAGCGGAAGTTTAGTATTGAAGGCCATTATAATAAATTTCACAAGGACGAGTACAATTTATTGTTGGATTCTGAGCGGATGGGGAAATTGACTGAGCTTAAGAAGAGCGACCTGACGATATTAGATGCATCTGTCCTAGTTGCCGTTGTCACGAGAGATATGCGACTTTCTCTCGTCATGTCTCTCATCTAACTGATTTAACATTTTATGGAGCACTGTTTTCAATTTTTCAGGATGACAACAATAATAGCCCAGCGGTACGTGCAAGCTATAAAATTGCGCTTAATATAGTGAGAGTTGGAAAACCATTTGCTGAATTAATAAGCCTCGGTTAAGAGCAAACATAAGTGATGATGAAAATTTACGTAACTGTTTGCGTTTGTATGCAGAAATTTTGTTCCAGATATTAAACGTATTGTAAACTCCACCTGTGATAATTAAATAAAACGTATTGTAGTTAATAGGTACTCTTTCAAACCATGATTTATTTCAAGCACTCCAGCTAACCTTACTCCATCATTCAATAAAGCAAGCTAGAAAAACAAAACTCATTACAGAGGAAGGAGTGGACAGAAGGTATGGTGGGGAGGGGAGGTAAGCAGGTGGCCAGCTTGCCCCTGTGTGCACGCAGAACACCTGTTAACTGCATGCGTGCAAGTGCACCGCACACATGCAGGATTCCTGCCCGCCCCTGTTGTAGGGGACTGATGACCTCAGAAGTGAAGTCCCATAGTGCTCAGCCATTTGAACAGACAGATGGCTCCTCAGCAGCAGTGGTGTATCTGTGCAGCTCCAGTTTTATGCTATCGATAGACAGTGAGCAATGCTGAAGTCCTGCGTAGTGCTGGAGTGGGTAGAGAACTAATGGGGACAATTAAAAAAAAAAGAAAAACATCGTCCCTGGGGCACATGAGAGGAAAGAAATATGAACTTTTGCAATTATTTCTAGAAGGCAGAATAGAAGGAAAGCCCCCACCAGGTAGAAGGAAGCAATCATGGTCATAGAATATCAAGACATGGACTGCCATCAACAGCTTCGACGAGCTGTGTCAAGAAGCAAGGGAATGCCGCCTGTGACTAGCCGACACACAAGTGTATGGCACCAAGAAGAAGGAGGAGGCTGGAATTTGATAGTAGGAAATGGAAGAGAAGGAAAAAATAGTAGGTGTACATGGAATGAGGGAAAAGAATCGAAGAGAGAGCCACCTGGTAGAATTTTGCACCAAGCATAATTTGATCTTCACTAACTCTCAGTTTAAGAATCATGTAGAAGAGACCTGGGAACAATGGAAAGTTTCAGATCAGTTTTATAATGGTGAGAGATTTAAGACTGTAAGACATTTCCAGGGGCTAATGTGGACTTTGATCATAAAATATTGTTTATAAACAACATAAAATCATTGTATGAGTCGGCAGTCATTATCAGTAGTCATTGTAATTGATTTTCCATCTTGATCACTATTATAACTTTATTTTTTGTTTTTTCATAATATCTTAACATGTTTCAGCCACAGCCATCATCAGAATCTTCCAGATTACTAGAACAAATGAGAAGTAATATTTCTGCAACATGACACTGATGAGATACAGTGTATCAAGTTTTTTAAAAATGTTGTGTATCTTAATTTCATTTGCATGCAATGTGTTTGTAATTATTTTAGAAATATTATTTCTCACTCTTTCTGTTTCTGACAGATTTTAATGATGGCTGTGGCCAAAACATGTTAAGGTGTATTTTTTTAAAAAAATAAAATTTTTGTAGTGATTTAAACTAACAATTTCATTGACCATAATTTATTGGTTATGAGCTGCAGATTAAAACTGAGGAAATTAAGGGGATCGGATCTGGGTAAATTAAAGAAACCAGAGGATGATGAGAGTTAAGAGAAATCATTGGACAAAGTAGGACTGAAACAGTGGAAAGCAATACAGCAGATGAGGAATGGATAGCTTTAAGAGATGAAATAGTGAAGGCAACAGAGCATCACATAGTTTGAAGGATAAGGCCTGCTAGAAATCCCTGAATAGCTCAGAAGATATTGAACCTATTTGACAAAAGGAGGAAGTATAAAAATGTAGCAAATGAATCAAAAGAAAGGAAAGAGAGCCTCTGAAAGTTGGAAGGAATATGTAGAAGATCTAAGGGAAGCAAACAGTATTATACAAGAAGAAGAGGCAGAGATGAGGGGGAAGTTATATAAGAAAAAAAATTGACAGAACCAAGTAAGACCAATTTGAAAAGAAAGTCCCTGAGGTTTGAGGTGCAGAGGATGTAAAATGCAGACTGACAACAGTAACAGTGTTTCTGATAAAGATGAATTTGTTAACATTTAATATCCATTTAAGTGTTACGAAGTCTTTTCTGAGGGTATTTGTGTGGAGTATAGCATAGTATGGAAGTAAAATGATAATGACAAGCAGTTAAGACAAGAAGAGAATAGGTTTTGAAATGTGGTGTTGTAGAAGAGAGCTGAACGTTGGGTTGGTAGATAAAATAACAAATGAGATGGTACTAAATCAAATAGGAAAAAGAGAGATTTATGCCACAAGTTGACCAAAAGAAAGGCTTTGCTCCTGAGAAGTCAAGGCATTGCCAGTTTTTGTTGGAAGGAAGTGAGAAGGTAAAAACTGTAGAGGGAGACAAAGACTTGAATATGGTCAGCATGTCCAAATGAATTAGGTTGTGGTAGTTTTGCAAAGATGAAGAGGCTTGCAAAGGATAATCTACCATGGAGAGCTGCATCAAACCAGTCATTGGACTGAAGACCACAACAGCCGTGTTTCCCCCGGGGGACTCCCAACTCTATTGTGAGTGTGTGACACCAAGTTTCCGCAGTACTTCTTCCTTCGGTGGGCTGCAGTTTATACTCTGATTTTATTTTTTCTCAGACTTATTGTCTAGGACAGATTCACTGCTGACAATCTCGCTTGTTCATAGGGCATTGATTATTGCTTTCTCCATTTTGTTTGTGTTATTTTAACCACATATTGTGATTAATTTATATTTTGTCACCAAATATGCATATGATCTCCTCCTCCTCAGTATTATTTTGCGGAATGTGCAGGTCATAAGGGGAAGGTCACCCAATACACAGCATGGTAACCAGTCCATGTGGTGGGTTGTCAGGTACTGTCATGATGGTGGTAGTGCCCTGGCCACGCAGGGATTGCACTATTGTTGCCTGAGCTGGCACCTCCCTGCATATGCTAGGAACTAGGTGCCTGTCCATTTGGGAAGCACCAGAGGTCAGGACACTGGCCATCACAGCAATTACCCTTCGTTCTGGCTGCATGGCGCATGTGAGGAGGGCCTTCACTTGGAGTAGGTGGCGTCTTGGTGGATATTGACATCGTGATACAACCAAAATTCCCAGCCAGTGGCTGTGAGGCATGGGCATACTCTTCATAAAGACTGCAATCCTGTGATGATCATTACTGCCCTAGGAAATTTCCCTCCTCTGTCACCCAGCAACTTGAAAACAGTTACTCCCCTCAGTTTCTAGTTACATCCGAAAATGTGAGGGTCCTTACTCTCTACCCAACCTAGGTTCTTTGTGGAGAACATTGAAAACATTTTTGGCAAACTCGCTTCCCTTGGCAAATTATGAAGTGATTCCGTCTCAGTTAAGACAGAAAATCCTATGCAGCCCTTTCAGTTACATCCTGGTAAACAACTTGGTGATGTGCCTATTAGCACACATCCAATAAGGACCTCAACATGGTACTGAGATTAATTTTTCACTGAAACCTAACACAGCAGGAGGACAAGAACTATGCAGACACTTTGAAAGGCAAGAGATTCATTTCATACACCATGTACACTGATGCAACAAGATAGACACTGGCGCATTCATCCTCACTTTTTATTCCATTCTCAGATTTCCATAAAGCATTTGATACGGCACCACACTGCCAACTGTTTATGAATGTACAAGCATTCAGAATATGTTCCCAGACATGTGAGTGGCTTAAAGACTTTTTAAGTAACAGAACCCAATATTTTATCCTCGACGGCAAGTATTCATCAGAGACAAGGGCATCATCAGGAGTGCCCCAGGGAATTGTGATAGGGCCACTGTATTGTCTGTATACATAAATGATGATGGACAGGGTAAGCAGCAGTCTGTTACTGTTTTGCTGGTGATGCTGTGGTGTATGGAAAGGTGTCGTTGAGTGACTGTAGGAGTGTACAAGAGGCTTAGACAAAATTTCTAATTGGTGTATTGAATGGCAGCTGTCTCTAAATGTAGAAAACTAAGTTAATGCAGATGAGTAGGAAAAACAAACCCATAATGTTCAAGTACAGCATTAGTAGTGTGCTGCTTGACACAGTAATGTTGATAAAACATCTAGGCATAACACTGCAAAACAGTATGAAATGGAATGAGCATATAAAGATTATAGGAGGGAAGGCGAATGGTTGACTCTAATTTATTGGCAGAATTTTAGGAAAGTTTAGTTCATCTGTAAAAGAGACTGCATATAGGACACCAGTGTGAGATGTTGAGTACTGTTCAAGTGTTTGGGATCCACATCAGGTCGGATTAAAGGAAGACATCAAAATTATAAATAGGGTGGTTTGCTAGATTTGTTACTGGTATGTTTGAACAACACACAATTACCAGGAAATGCTTCAGGAACTCAAATGGGGATCACTGGAAGGAAAGCAACTTTCTTTTCGAGGAGCACTACTGTTGAGGAAATTTAGGAAATTGACATTTGAGGCATGCCTGCAGCATGATGCTACTGCCTGCCAACATACATTTCTTGTAAGTACCACAAAGATACGATTAGAGACATTGGGGCTCATACAGAGGCAGCCATTTTTCCCTCACTGTATTTGTTAGTAGAACAGAAAAGGAAATGACTTGCAGTGATACAGGGTACCCTCCACCACGCACCATGCTGTGGCTTATGGAGTATGTATGTAGAAGTAGATGTAAGGGAATTTCACTTCCAGAAAAGGTCAAAATCATATGTTTCTCAGTGTGTATACACCCCAGGAAATCCAGGAATTTTTTCATCTAGGAGAAAACTGGGATAAACGTAGGAATTTTTCCTTGTTTTAGTTTTCAGTTAAGTTTTTGTAATTTTGACTGCTAAAAACTGATACTTTAACTAAGAATATTACTGTATCCCTGTGCTGCAAAATAACACTGCAACAATAAAACATAAACAAGAGTGGGGTGGGGAAAAAAAAGCCGGCCGCTGTGGCCGAGTGGTTCTAGGTGCTTCAGTCTGGGACCGCGCTGCTGCTACGGTCGCAGATTCGAATCCTGCCTCGGGCATGGATGTGTGTGATGTTCTTAGGTTAGTTAGGTTTAAGTAGTTCTAAGGCTAGGTGACTGATGACCTGAGATGTTAAGTTCCATAGTGCTTAGAGCCATTTGAACCATTTTGAGAGGAAAAAAAAAAAAACAAAACTTAAGTTTGCAGAGGAGACACGCCCTTTACAACAACAAAACACCGTACACACACAAGCATCTGCCAACAGCAAAATGTGTCAAAGGCCTGAGGACGAAGACTATGCAATACTTCATGACAACAAACTGCTTCTGATGAGCGTGATGTCACAACTGTGTACATTAGGTTCGTTTGAGCAATTGCCAGTGGGCTCATGCGCAGTTCAGTCGCATATTAGTTTGTTTTTTGATTTTATTTTATTTCCAGGTTTTTGGCAGTCAAGCAATAATTGCCTTGCAGAACAATGACGTTATTTTTGTCGGTTTGCTAAAAAATTGGATTTTATTAATATAATCCGCTGAGGCAGTCAATTTATTTGAAACAAAGCATTTCATTCCACAGTATAGGCTAGTTTCAACTGTTCACTGAATTTCAAGGGCATGTTCTCATCTTCTGGCACATACGGCATTTTGCCGTAATAAAGAATCAAATGTGAGATAATACGGTTTTGGTACTTCAAGAAGTTTACATCCCAAAAACCACACTGAAAAGCATGATATGAGATTGGGCCTACTTAATTGTACCCCCACAACGACCCCATTAAGTTTTATTTACATTCCCTCCGCAAACATGCCTTCGCCCTAGCCAGATTACGCTCCCATATTTTATTTTCTCAGGCTTGTCTGACATTTGGCATTACCCCCAAAGGCCTCACACTTAAAGTTCCCATTTCTGGCTGCAACCCTTCTTTCCATCAGTCCCTATACCAGTTCCAAACTGAACAATCCATTGCCCTCACCCACCTAATCCTTCACCTACCCATCAACTCAGCGAATGAACACACCCGTCAACTCCTATCCTTAATAAAAGTCCTCAATCTTTCCTCTCCCACATCCACACCGGCTGTTCAGAGCATCCTCCTACAGACCAACCGCAAATTAGAACAGCATGCCACCCTCCACCTCAAAAAACTATCCAATCTCCTGGTTTCCCACCTCCGGAAAGGCAACTCACTCACCCTTCACAACCTTTCCAGCAATTCTCAACCTCCTCTCATTGCACGCAAACCCAGTCTCTCCCATCTACTCAGTCTCCCTTCCAGCTCCACTCCCTCCAAAACCTCAAAATTCCAATCAACACAATCTGGAACCACAACACCCTAATTCAGTAGTTAACCTTTCCTCCAAACCTCTCTCCCAATCCGAAACCTCTGTCCTATCCAAAGGCCTCACCTTCAGCCCCACTCCCAGATTCAACCAAACAGCCCTCGTCAAAGATTTACTGTCCTACACTCGTACTCTCTGCTGGAAATATCACTTTGCCACGAAGAAAAATGATCCTAATCCTACTCCTAATGATCCAACTTCCCAAGGCACTATCCAAATTGAACCCTGCCTGGAACAGTTCCATCCTCTGTCACAGCGGGACCCACCTCCTCTTCCTCAAAATCACCCTCTCCAAACCTTCCAAGAATTTCTGACTTCCAGCCTTGCCTCTCAATCCTTCTTAAAAAAACCCTTAATCCTACTCCCAACATCACCACTGCTGAAGCCCAGGCTATCCGTGATCTGAAGGCTGACCAATCCATCGTCATTCTTCCGGCGGACAAGGGTTCCACTACCGTGGTACTTGATCGTCGGGAGTATGTGGCTGAGGGACTGCGTCAGCTTTCAGACAACACCACATACAAAGTTTGCCAAGGTAATACCATTCCTGATGGCCAGGCGGAGCTTCAAGGAATCCTCAGAACCTTAGGCCCCCTACAAAACCTTTCACCTGACTCCATCAACCTCCTGACCCCACTGACACCCCGCACCCCTACCTTCTACCTTCTTCCAAAAATTTACAAACCCAATCATCCCGGCTGCCTCATTGTAGCTGGTTACCAAGCCCCCACAGAACGTATCTCTGCCTACGTAGATCAACACCTTCAACCCATTACATGCAGTCTCCCATCCTTCATCAAAGACACCAACCACTTTCTCAAACGCCTGGAATCCTTCCCCAATGTGTTACCCTCGGAAACCATCCTTATAACCATTGATACCACTTCCTTATACACAAATATTCCGCACATCCAGGGCCTCGCTGCGATGGAGCACTTCCTTTCACACCGATCGCCTGCCACCCTACCTAAAACCTCTTTCCTCATTACCTTAGCCAGCTTGATCCTGACCCACAACTTCTTCACTTTTGAAGGCCAAACATACCAACAATTAAAGGGAACAGCCATAGGTACCAGGATGGCCCCCTCGTACGCCAACCTATTCATGGGTCGCTTAGAGGAAGCCTTCTTGGTTACCCAGGCCTGCCAACCCAAAGTTTGGTACAGATTTACTGATGACATCTTCATGATCTGGACTCACAGTTAAGAAGAACTCCAGAATTTCCTCTCCAGCCTCAACCTCTTTTGGTTCCATCAGATTCACCTGGTCCTACTCCAAATCCCATGCCACTTTCCTCGATGTTGACCTCCATCTGTCCAATGGCCAGCTTCACACTTCTGTCCACATCAAACCCACCAACAAGCAACAGTACCTCCATTATGACAGCTGCCACACATTCCACATAAAACGGTCCCTTCCCTACAGCCTAGGTCTTCGTGGCAAACGAATCTGCTCCAGTCCGGAATCCCTGAACCATTACACCAACAACCTGAAAACAGCTTTTGCATCTCGCAACTACCCTCCCGACCTGGTACAGAAGCAAATAACCAGAGCCACTTCCTCATCCCCTCAAACCCAGAACCTCACACAGAAGACCCACAAAAGTGCCCCCACTTGTGACAGGATACTTTCCGGGACTGGATCAGACTCTGAATGTGGCTCTCCAGCAGGGATACAACTTCCTCAAATCCTGCCCTGAAATGAGATCCATCCTTCATGAAATCCTCCCCACTCCTCCAAGAATGTCTTTCCGCCGTCCACCTAACCTTCGTAACCTTTTAGTTCATCCCTATGAAATCCGCCAAACCACCTTCCCTACCCTCTGGCTCCTACCCTTGTAACCGCCCCCGGTGTGAAACCTGTCCCATGCACCCTCCCACCACCAACTACTCCAGTCCTGTAACCTGGAAGGTGTACACGATCAAAGGCAGAGCCACGTGTGAAAGCACCCACGTGATTTACCAACTGACCTGCCTACACTGTGACGCATTCTATGTGGGAATGACCAGCAGCAAACTGTCCATTCGCATGAATGGACACAGGCAGACAGTGTTTGTTGGTAATGAGGATCACCCTGTGGCTAAACATGCCTTGGTGCACGGCCAGCACATCTTGGCACAGTGTTACACCACCCGGGTTATCTGGATACTTCCCACTAACACCAACCTATCCGAACTCCGGAGATGGGAACTTGCCCTTCAATATATCCTCTCTTCCCGTTATCCACCAGGCTTCAATCTCCGCTAATTTCAAGTTGCCGCCACTCATACCTCACCTGTCATTCAACAACATCTTTGCCTCTGCACTTCCGCCTCGACTGACATCTCTGCCCAAACTCTTTGCCTTTGAATATATCTGCTTGTGTCTGTACATGTGTGGATGGATATGTGTGTGTGCGCACGAGTGTATACCCGTCCTTTTTCCCCCCTAAGGTGAGTCTTTCCACTCCCGGGATTGCAGTGACTCCTTACCCTCTCCCTTGAAACCCACATCCTTTCATCTTTCCCTCTCCTGCCCTCTTTCCTGACGAAGCAACCGTTGGTTGCGAAAGCTTGAATTTTGTGTGTATGTTTGTGTTTGTTTGTGTGTCTATCGACATGCCAGCGCTTTCTTTTGGAAAGTCACATCATCTTTGTTTTTAGATATATTTTTCCCACGTGGAATGTTTCCCTCTATTATATTCATATCATTAATTGTGAATTTGAACATACGAACATGCACCTTAAGCCGAATTATGCGTTTTAGTTTGGTTTATGAAATTCCGATGCTCTTGGAGCATCCTCTGATACCTCGTTTCTTTTGCAACGTATTGTAGGATCTCTTGATGCTTTATGTGTGCAAAAATACGGGTTTTCTATGATATCGTAGCTGCACACGCACAGTAACACTTGTTTTCTGGTGCCATCTGGCAACTACTGAAACGAACCTATTTCCAACCGGTCGGAAAATATTACAAATGGCGATTTACTTTCAAAGTAAATTTCGTTTTATGGACGATGAATTATGTTACGTGTGAGAATGTGTAAAGAATTTCTTAACTCACAGTGTTCGATTCCCCTTTAAAACATAACACTTTGAGGACCAGCTACTTAGAAGAATTTCAAGCCCAGAAGATCAGACATTTATGTCATTATTTTAAATTTTAGTGGCACATTTGTGTGATGTATCTTAAAAGTGTAACATGTGCAAAAGAAGACCAATATTACATGTAAAAACTTAGCTTCACTTGTAGCTTATTAATCTTAGAGATCAATATTGTATGGAAAGCTTAGCTTTTCTTGTAACTGTGCTGTGTATATTAATTTAAACCATTAACTTTTGCTATTTGTGTGTTCGCGCTACGTAAGTGATATTGCTATTGGCTGACATCATCACGTGTCCTATGTCCTATCGGCTGGCAAGATCATGTGACATGAGCTATAATTGGTTTACAAAAGGGCATTGGGCATTGCAATCTCAATTTAGTTGCTTTGGTTCGTAATTATGAAAATATGCAGAGTACATGCTGTTGCACATAAGAGATTTTGCCAGGACACTTCCCCAAAGTGGCAGTGAGAAGATCTATTCTGGTGTATGAAACATTGATCATTCAAAGGATTGATGAGTTTATGAGTTCTGTGAGAAAGTATACTGTCACTTAACATGGAAAAAATGTATTTTCACCCAGGAAAAGTGTATTTTTTTAACTGGGAAACCCAGGAAAAATCAGAGATTTTTTTCCCCGGCCATATGTCTGTCCGGGGTAGCTGATTTGTGATCACTGATGTCGGGCACGTCACGAAAATTCGCAATGGGCTGTACCACCTGTCTGTGTCAGTTACGTGAGCAGTCATGTCCCTGATTCTTCAAGTGTGTCAAATTGCTCACAAAATGCAAAATCCAGGGACTGAACATCACAGATCATCACTCATATTTTGAAACACGGAAAAAATATGACCATTTGTATGCAGATTCCTTGATACCAGTGTTTGCCACTACTGTGGTCAAGATGTCAGGAGTATCTGGTATATTTACTCCCTTAACGTTGACATCCAGTAGTTGCGCAATAAACTTGATCAATGTGGCGACAGGGGCTCCTTTCCCACAGCTCCTGATGCACAGTTCTTGGGAACCACTCCCCACATCTGCCCAGGGAAGCAATATTTTCCTCCAGTATATACTGGTGCCACGGTTCTTGAGAGAAAAGCCTCTCTGTGGATGGCCACAGATCAGAGGCATGACATGAGCTGAAGGCTTGTGGGTGCCAGGGATGCCCACTCTTCTGCGCACGCGCGCGCGCGCACGCACACACACACACACACACACACACACACACACACACACACACACACACAGTGATAATCCCTGACAATAACCTTGACTACCAAAAAGCAGTCAAAGAGAAGGAGAAGGTATCCCAGAGGAATGTAACTCCATCCAGATCGCTCCCTGCCATTGGACTTCAGACAAGTGTTCATTGATAGCGATCAACCCCACTGATGACACAGGGATCCTGGGGCGTGACATGCCTTTCTGGCCTCTTTATGTATAACCAGGTCGCCCTCAACATGATGAGCCAATAGAACTGCGAGAGTTATACTGCCACTTGCCGGAACTACAATAACTAATTTCCTCCTGATCTGCAATCTGTATTGCTTTCCAAGAAAAATTCTTCACTGCTCACCATTCTTCAACTCTTCGAGCTTATGATGCATTGCGGTGGATCCTTTCTGGCCTTGAGAGAATATCTGTGATGATCTGCACATTGGTTAGCAAAGGTGTCATCAGTGAATGGATTCACCAATAGCCGCGAGGGCATAATGGTACCGGTTAACAGTACATGTAATGCTTATTGATCTTCATGCTGGGCACTTACCTAGAGATGACCATTTTAATCCATCAGCTGTCTCGCCTTCCCCCCCCCCCCCCCCCTCCCCCCTCACTTTTTCTCCTACTTGCTACCTGGAGATTTCAATGTGCACCACCAACCTCCCCCACTCCACCCCACCCCCTTCCCCGTTGGTGGGGAAGTATCATTTCATCTGGTAGTTGGCCTCCTGATTGATAAGCTTCTTTCCAATCTTGATTTGTGTCTTCTCAATGATGGTACTTCTGCCAACTTTAGTGCCACACATGACGTGCACTTTTTTGGCTGTTAGCCATAAGACCACCTCCTTCCATCTCGTGGTTTTGCTAGAATGGTCGCTGCTTTATGATCTTCCTAAGAGAGATCACGTTCCGGTGATCCTGTCACTTTCCAGGGGACGAATTATCATATAGGGCTCTTAGAAGAGCCAACTGGCATTTATGAATCTCTGTTACCGCCTGTGCCCCATCTCTGTAAGATTGCATCAGTGAGGTTGTGGGAAATGTCCCCGAGACAAATACATTGCAACAGCTATTCAGGATCATCAAAGGGCCTGCAGCATCTCAAGTGACACCCATCACAGACCACCCTCTTCTCTTTCAAGTGGCTTCGCACTAAGGCTTGCTATTTAATTAAGGGCATTAAAAAGGAATGCAAAGACTCCATCTGCTCAGGATCTTCAACCATGTATGTTTGGAAAATGTTTTCCTTTCAAAATGGTGAGATACTATCACGATCCCTATCCTCAAACTGGATAAAAACCCCATGTCCATTGATAGCTACCAACAAGTTGGGCTCACAAACATGCTCAACAAACTGCTTGAAAGTATGGCAGTCCAACGATTATTGAGTCATTCCATGTCAAATCAGTACAGTTATCCACCTGACCCTCCTTGATTTTCGTAAAATTTGGTGTGTTTACTGCACAGTACAAGAATGAAAAATACCAAATTGCAGAATTTTAGTGCAAGTAAGACAAGAGTGACAGTTCTAAAGTCATTCAAAGAAAGTCTACGGTCAGTAGTGCATCAATACCCAGATCGTGCAACACTGGTCGGAGGCGACTTTTAACCTGCCACGTATGGACTGTGATGTCTGTGGATTCATTGTGGGGGTACAGACAGGCAGTAATGAAAAATACTTTTGAAAAAGTTTTCTGAAAATTGTCTTGAGCAGCTAGCTTGGCAGCCCACACGCAATGGATATATCTTAGACCTTGTAGCTACAAATAGACCAGACCTTATTGACAAAGTCAGTATAGAAATGGGGATTAGTGATCGTGATGTCATTATGGCAACTATGATTATGAAAGTTAATAAATCAGTCAAGAAGGCTAGGAGAGTGTTTGTGCTAGATAGAGCAGATAAACAGTTGTTAACATCTCACTTCGACAGTGAATTGGCATCACTGAGTTCCAGTACAGTGGCAAAGTTTAAGCAGATTGTAAATCGTTGTCTTGAGAGTTATGTGCCTAACAAGTGGATAAAGGATGGAAAAGCCCCGCCATGGTTTAGTGATGAAATTCTGCAGATGCTTAGGAAGCACGGACAGTTGCACTCTTGGTTCAAAAGGGAACGCATAAATGACGACGAGCAAAGGTTAGTATAGATTCGTGAATCTGTGAAAAGCTCTACACGCAAAGCACACAACTACTACCACCGTCACACCTTAGCAATAGATCTGGCAGACATCCTGAGAAAACTCTGGTCATATGTAAAATTGCTATGCAGGTCCAAGGCTTCCATTCAGTCCCTTGTTCACCAGTCTGGTGTGGCAGTTGAAGAGAGCAAAAAGAAAGCCGACAATTTAAATTTCATGTTCAAGAAATCGTTCCCACAGGAGAGTTGTACAATATACTGTCATTTAACTATTGGACCGGCCTCGTATGGACAGCATAGTAATAAGCATACCTGGCTTAGAGAAACAACTGAAATATTTGAAAGCAAATAAATCACCAGGTCCAGATGAATCCCAGTTGAATTTTACAAAGATTACTCTATGGTGTTCGCCCCTTACCTAGCTTGCATTTATTGGGAATCTCTCACCCAGCACAATGTCCCAGGCGACTGGAAAAAAAGTGCAGGTGACTCCAGTATATAAGTAAGGTTAAAGAACGGACCCACAAAATTACAGTCCAATATCCCTAACTTCTGTTTGCTGCAGAATCCATGAGCATATTCTCAATTCCAATATAATAAACTTCCTTGAGACTGGAAGCTTACATGCATGAATCAGCATGGTTTTAGAAAGTATCACTTGTGCTAAACTTGGCTTGCCCTTTTCTCACACGGTATACTGAGAACTATGGATGAAGTGCAATAGGCAGATTTGGCAGACAGGGTGGGCAGCAGTCTGCGATTGTTTGCTGATGATTCCATGGTGTATGGGGAGGTCTCGAAGTTTAGCATCTGTAGGAAGGTACAAGATGACTTAGACAAAATTTCCAATTGGTGTGATGAATGGCAGCTAGGCCTAAATGTGGAAAAATTTAAGTTAATGTGGGTAAGTAGGAAGATCAAACCTGTAATGTTCAGATGCATTATTACTAGTGCCCTGCTTGACACAGTCAAGTCATTTAAATATTTGAGTGTAACATTATAAAGCAATGAGATGGAACACATGTGTGAGAACAGTGGTAGGGAAGTGAATGGTCGACTTCGGTTTATTGGGAGAATTTTAGGAAAGAGTGGTTCACCTGTAAAGGAACCCACATTTAGGATAGTGATGCGACGTATTCTTAAGTGCTGCTTGAGTGTTTGGGGTCCGTATCAGATCAAATTGAAGGAATACATCGAAGCAGTTCAGAGGCAGGCTGCTAGATTTGTTACTGGTAGGTTCGAACAGCACATAAGTGTTACGGAGATGCTTCGGGAACTCAAATTAGAATCCCTGGAGGAAAGGAAACGTTCTTTTCAAGAAACACTATTGAGGAAGTTTAGAGAAGTGGCATTTGAAGCTGACAGCTGAACGATTCTACTGCCGTCAACACATATCGTTCATAAAGACCGTGAAGATAAGATACGAGAAATTAAGGCTTATACGGAGGTGTGCAGACAGTCGTTTTTCCCTCGCTCTATTTGTGAGTGGAACAGGGAAGGAAATGACAAGTAGTGGTATGATGGCTAGCGGAGTATTGATGTAGATGTAATGGCCGCTCAGAGCTCTAAAAATGTGTGAAAAATTTGAAAAATAGGGTTGACAAAAAGAGTGTAAATTCTAATTAAAAAGAGATAGAATAATGAACCAGGTAATTTTGAAAAGATCTTGAAACAAGCTTTTCAGTGATATACAATTTTGTCATATTTAAAGAATGTATACAATAAAGGCCAGTGACCTTTACCTTTGATCCTGAATATCTCAAAACGTCACCCTCGAAATTGACAAAAAATGAGATTTGCTTCTTCGTATTACCCTACACAACATAGTAAAAAATCAAATTGGGATGACAATGGGATTCGGAGATATTAATTTATATGTACAGTGACTGTGTTGCGTTAATGCCAAATAAATTGTTTTCAGACTTCAACAATATGACACAGAGCACTGAAAACATGTTAAAAAGATAATGTTATATTGTAGCACAGTAAGTTAGTACAGTCGACAGGCCAAGCATTAATAATATGCAAGGTCACACACTATGACATCTGGCCTTCAGTGATGCAAACCATGATACAGCCATCCCAGCTGAACACATGCTTGGAAGGCATGGTAAACACGTTCAGATTTAGAGAAATGAATATGACCCTCAATACTGGGAAGCAACATATAACAGTGTTTGTGTTTCTTTTGGTGAACAGAAATATGTTCACTCTGTTGCTGTTCTCACATCAACCATTGTAAGGAAGTCCGTCTTGTCCACAGTTAAGATATCAGGTTCCTGAAGGGATACATATGAAGTGAAAGCCCATGAGGATGTAGGAAGCTGATTGAAACCTCATTGATATTTTCATTAACATTCAAAATACATCCAAGCCTACAGTGACCATTGTACATGCATGTAACAAACCCTGTGATATCACTGAGGTACGAGTCTCCTTGGGTCCTAGTTGGAGATTCATTTCTGATTTCTTGTGAATTGGACAAAATTTTCATTTGGACATTGTAATGGCCTGCAGGAATAACGCAGTGTAACTTGTGGATACCTGCAATTGTGTGAATTTGAGCAAACCACTCTTGACGGTGAGATTCTTCTTCGTCATACTCACTGTTGTATAATGAAAGTGACACACTGCAGTGTTCTTGGAGCACCATTTAAACAACTGTTTGGGTGTCATTATCTGATAATTGTAGATGTCCTGCAGACTGGCATGAACATCAAGTCTGTAGATGATACCAGCAATGCCATTACGTGGTCCTCTGCAATGTGATGAGGCAAAAAAATGCCGTTCGGCAGAGACATTGAAATCAGTCTGATGAAAAGTTACTTAGGCAAAATTCTTGTTATTCTGGGCTGCAGCACCATCTGAGAAGTAGTACACATGCTTGGTGTTCTTCTTCCGAATGTGCCAGCTAAGGACCACGATATTCAACTTTTCAGCCTGGAGAGGGACTTGATGTTTGCCCAGTTATCCCGCATTCTCTGGCCATGTTTTTCCTTTCTCTCCTTTGACCAAAGGACGCTGGTCTTTTTACAGGATGATCCGTCCTGAAACATCTTTTCTTCTAGTATCCTTCTGAGAAGTGCTCAGTTTCTAATGTCACTTTCAGTAATGTTCAGTTCCTGGGTGTCTGTCGATTTCTATCAGCCATGGTGTCTCGGTCTTCCTGCTCTTCCAGTTGTTGAGAAGTCGGTTGGTCAGTCTTGTTTCATCCATCCTTGTGATATGTCCGTAGAAAGCGAGATGTCTCTTCCCAGATACGTCTGTAATTTTCTCAGTATGATTGTATAGCTCCTGGTTTGATTGTCTTCTGTACTCACCATATCTTTTGATCAGTCCCAGAATTTTTCTCAGGATCTTTCTCTTCTGAATCTCTAGTTTATATGTCAACCCTTTCCTGTTTACATTTCAAGCATTCTGAGGCATATGAGGCTACATTTCAAGAATTCTGAGGCATATAGGGCTTCAGCGCAGATAACTGTTTGGTAGTGTTTTAGTTTGGAATTGCGAGATAGGCATTTCTTATTATAGATGTTCTTGGTTAGTCGATATGCTAATTGTAACTTACTAATCCGAGTTGTTAGTGCTGTTCCTTCTGATAGATTAGGTTCCAACCATTCTCCTAGATACTTGAATCTGTCAACTTTCTCAATTTGACGTTGTTCCAGCTGTAGTTCACTGGGAGTATCACTGATGTTGGTTAAGTATTTTCTCTTTTCTAGTGTCAGTTGAAGTCCTACCTTGGCAGCCTGGAGTTTGAGCATATTGAGCTGCTTTACTGCTACTTCCACTGAGCTTGCTCTAAGTGCCAGACCATCTGCAAAAGCTAAACAGTCTACTACTAGTCCCTTCTGTTCGTGTCCCAGGTAAATACCACTCGGTATATTTTGTACTTCCATTTCTTTCCGCCACTCTCTGATCACCTTGTACAGTGCACAGTTGAAGAGATGAGGTGAAAGTCCATCTCCCTGTCAACTCCTGTCTTTATCTCAAAGCTTTCTGAAAGTGTTCCACTGAACTTTACTTGGAGTCTAGTGTTATTCAGGGTCTTTTGGATAAGGCTGTGGGTTTTCTGGTCCAGGCTCATTTCTTGCAAAATTCTGATAAGAGTATGTCTGTCGATTGAATCGTATGCTTTCTTGAAGTCAAGGAAAGTAACTACATACTGTTTATTTGCTAGTTTAATTTGACTTAATACTGACTTCAAGTTAAGGATCTGTTCATCCTTTTCCAAAACCACCCTGGTAATCTCCAAGTTTTGGGTCCAAATGAGGTTCGGCTGTATTCAGCAATGCCTTAGATAATATGTTATAGGCGACTGGTATCAATGAGACCCCTCTACAATTGTTGATGTCAGTTAAATCACCCTTCTTGTGCAAGTGGTGGATCAGAGCAAGTGTCAAGTCATCTGGTAACTTCTCAGTACCCCAAATGTTCCATAGAATCTCGTTCAACTTGCTGATTGCTTTGTCTCCAGCCTGCTTCCACAGCTCTGCAACTATAGCGTCTTCTCCTGGTGCTTTGTTATTCTTCCGGGACTGAATGATGTTTTTCACTTCTTCTGTTGGAGGGTGGGATTTTGGTTGTCTGGGACTGTCTTGATAGATAAGGAGGTTTTAGGGGACTCATAGTTGCGGAGATTCTCAAAATATTTGGCCAATATTTGGCAGTTGTCTTCATCATTATAGGCTATATTTCCATCTGGTCCTCAGCTGGGTGGGACATAACTTCTAAGGTTTCGCTTGAAAGTTTGATAAAAGTTTCTAGTGTTATTCTTCTTGAAGTCTTCATCTAATTGAGTCAATTGGTCCTGAGTGTGCTGATGTTTAACCTGCTGGATGGTTTTGGCAATTATCCAGCTCTGCACTACGAACTTCTCCTTATTTGTTTCGGACTTCTTTGAGCTCCATCTTAGACAAGCTGTTTGTCTCTTTGCGATCACTTGGTCGTAGGTACTTGTCCACCACTCATGTTTCTTCTGTTTCCTGAGTGGGGCAGCTTCTGTTGCGGCTTTTACTAATTTGTCCCTTAAATGGTCCCAGTTGTTGCATTAATGATCTAGTGTTTGCATTCTCTCTGTAAGCATATTGCAGGTTTTCAGTTTTTTCCAATTCAGACTTGGTAAGTTTGGGAGTTTGAGACTTTCTTGTATTCCTAGGTAGAAATTGGAACTTTATTTTTGAGAGGTAGTGGTCTGAATCCTAGTTCGCCCCCTTTTAACAATCTCACATTCATGACTTCTCTACAGGACTTTCTTGAAATGGCCACATGATCTATTTGAAACTCTCCTAGGAGTTTATTGGGTGAAGTCCATGTCTTCTGTTTTCTTGGTAGATGCTTAAAGGCCTTTTGATTTCATTACTAGGTTAAATGCTTTACAGAGTCCCACAAGTCATTCTCCATTCTTGTTAGTGCCCATGTGAGCTGGGTATTCCCCCACTATAAATTTATACTTCTGCTCTTTCCCTAACTGGACATTAAAATCACCCAATAATATGACTGTATTCCACTCTGGGATCTTGCTGATAGTGTCCCCGAGCTCTTTCCAAAATTGGTCTGTGCCTTTAGGGTTTTTCTTGTCTTGGTTAATAGGTGCATGTACATGCACAATGGTGTAGACCTTATTGGAGCATCGAAATGTTAATAGAAAAACTTGACTATTAGGAGAATGGAAGTTGAGAACTGAATCAAGTATTTTGTTACTGACAATGAATCCAGTTCCCAGGTGAGGGACGTTCTTCATCTTCCTATGCCCCACTTTCCCCTTGAAGATTCAATAACCCTGAGATTCAAAGGCATGTTCATCTGTATACCTAGTCTCTTGTACCGCTGTGATAAGAATCTTGTGTTTTGTCAGAGCGTCTATCAGATGCTTCAACTTGCCCATCTTGAGCAAGGAGTTATCGTTCAGTGTGGCGAAGTAGTTGCATTGTTTATGCAAGCTTGTTTCTAAAGGTTTCAGGATGCTCCAACTTATCCTTGTAGCATGTTGGTGTGGGCTCCCCAGAATCCAAAGGCCCACAATGTTGTCTGAGGCGATGGTGGATTGAGTACCACCTAGGGTAATTATACCCTTAAGTTTGTCCTCCATGCTTTAGTTGAAAATGTTGTTGGTTGGATTAGGATTGTTACGACCTAATCATGTTACTACTGAGGTTGTAAGCTCCGGTAGGTTTGATTTCAGGGTTTACTCCCTTAGGTTAGTTGCCTTCCCAGGCTATGGAGACCAACTTCCCCTTGTGGTTCTTCCGTCATCCTTGCCATTGAGATTGTGTCAACCATCTTCATCCGTCTTGGAAACCGTTGACCAGTTTTTACCTGTACCCTGAGCAGGGGCCCTTACAGAGTGCTATCAGCCAGGCGAGCTGAACCACAGTTTCTTTAACGAGGTGTTACTCCTCTCACTCCTCCTTCCTCATCACTTGTAAGATGAGGCCCCGGGCTTGCGACTGGTATAGCGGTGTGCTCTGTTGTACATAGGATCTTGTGAAAGTAACCAAGTGATGCTGAAAGAGATGAAGACTCAATGTCATGTGTAAGGCATTCTGATATTATAACAAAGGAAATGTGATCAGTTGTACATTGTGTATAATCAACAAATGTATGAATGGTGGCCTGTGCGTTGTTCCAATAAAACCCCTGCACCTCATCCTGCATCCTGCTGGACAAATGCATAATTTTCTGCAAAATCCCAAATTGCAATGCATTCATTGTCACCAAGTGTCTCTTTCAGATGTAGAAATACGTTGTCTTTGAAGGAATGCAACAGAAACTTTTTTGTAATTTGTCTGCTAGATTATTCGAGAAGTCTTCCACAGATGATACACGTGGCTGGAGAGTTGTGCACAGCGTATATGTTATTTCATCAATTCCATTTTCCTCAAACAACTCTTGCAGGTGTGTCATGATAGCTGGACAGTTTTCACATGTGGACAATTATCATTTTGGCTGTTCAGGATTACAATTGATCGTAGCAAGACATTGTTTGTATGTGCTAAGTTGACAGTCTATATCATTGTCAACTTTTTTGATCTGGAACCTACATGAACTTCAAATTTCTGCGAATCCTGTGAACACACACACTATGGGTACTGTTGCACCAGCCAAAACATAGTTATTGGGTCACAACTGGCAAAATTTTTATAATCCTATTTTCAGTCCTGAATGTTCAGCTTTGCACACATGACACAGTTCATGGGGGTTTCCCAGCAATAGTTGATTTTGTTTATGAATCCTGGAACCATTTTCCTTGACAGAAACAAAATTCTTCTTCCCAAACAAGTAGCAGCTTCTATCATGCCTGTTGTAGAATTCTACAACACTATTCACAGTTTGTTCACTCGAGACATGTTTGTCTTGGATTGGGAGTTGCTAAGATACCACAGTCTTTGACTAATTGTTTTTCTTTTCTCACTAAATAGGTAGAGACTCCAAATTCATTTTCAATACTTCAAATGCTCAAACTTTTCAGAAGATGAGTCAGAATTTGGATCTTCTGCTGCTGCTGCTGCATTTCTTTTTCAGTTGCATTATCATTTCAGGTTCAACATTTGTTTCATAATGTGCATTTTCTTCCACACTAAGTATGTATTTACTTTGGAATATCTCAGACTCCTGTTAAAACTTTTTCTGTGCATTTGTTTTGTCTTACGGTCTCTTCTTTTCCACTGGGGACTCGCTTATAGATAACAATCTATCATTTATTGCGTCTAAAACAATTTTTGGGGATACAGATGTGTCTGATTCATCTGAGGAGAGCTACGCAGGTTTGTGGTTTCCACTTGTTTCAGTGTAAAAGGGTCAGCTACAGGCCCTTGACCCTGAAATTATGGTCATCTTCCCTGAGTGCTTTACAGCAATACATGATCTCAAACTCCATCTTCAAAATAGATTTGTATAATTTCAACACACAGCACCTTTTGCAGCAACTATCCGTATACATGTAGCGGCCACACTGTCATCCAGTATTTGTTTGATAGCTTGATATTGCCCTGCCTACATTGTTACCGCATTGTTATAACACTTCCTTTTTAACACTGATCATGTTTTTTAGTGCTTTGTATCATATTGTTGGAGTCTGAACATGATTTACTTTACATTAATGCAGCACATTGCTGTACAAGTTAATTTATAACTTCTAATCCCATTGTCATCCAAACTTGATTTGATTTTTTATTATGTTGTATAGTGTAACAAGAAGAAGCAAATATGTAGTTTTTCTGTCAATTCTGAAAGTGGGTGTTTTGAGATACTCAAGGCCAAAAGTCATGTGCAATAAACACGCCAAATTTTGTGAAAATTGAAGACAGTCAGGTTGAAAATTATACTTTTCTATGTTAATTTGACATGGAATGACTCAACAGCAGGTTGGCACATTGTGGGCCGTTTTGTCTCCCCATCAGCCATTTCTGGAAGGCGTGATCTACAATTGACCATTGGGCTAGGTTGGAATCAGCAACCTGACAAGCTTCTTCTAAATGACAGTACCTCAGTACAGCCTTTTTTTACCCGCATAAGGCATAAGACAGCACATGACACCATCACTTTTAACTTGCTCTTCATGACTGGGGTTTTCAAGTGTTCCTATTGGTTTTTATGTGCGGTTTACAGTTTATACATCCAACAGTTCCTCACTGGTTCAAGAGGACAGCATTTTTCACGGCTCTGTACCAAGAGTTACACTCTTCCTCATAGCCCTAAATGGGCTAGTGACATCGGTCATATCACTGGTCATACCTGAGATGTATGTCAACAACTTTTGCACTTGATATAGCTCACAGTCTCTAACCATGATGAACGCCAGCTCCAAGATGCCATCTCCCGAGCTTCTGCTTTGGCTCTTTCTCGTGAGTACCAGTTGCCCCCCATAAAAACATGAGTCTTGCATTTCTATCGTCATACCACAGTCCGTACTGACCCTGAACTGTTCTTGGGTACTTGCTTGAATATTGTTGCACATTCCCGATTTTTGGGACTTCTCTGTGATAAAAAGCCGAAAAGCTGACAAGGCTGCCTGATATTCATCAACTAAGAACTGGCTGCATGCAAAAGCTTAAGGCTCTCTGCTTTCTGGCCCATACCTCTTGGGCTGCAGATCATGCTGCTCCTCCCCATATTTGTCATGCCCTGGTCTCATCCCAGTTGGGCTTTGGCTACCAGATTTCTGGCTCAGCAACACTTTCATCTTTGATATTATTGCACCAGGTCTATCATCAAGCAGTAAAGCAATGTATACATGTGAAGGTTTTTCACACTCTCAGACTTTTTACGTGTAATACGTGTTGTGTAAACAGTGCCAGGGGTTAGCTCACTGGCCGTGTCAGAGAGTGGAGGAAGATCTCAGATAGTCGTGCTTTGCAAGTTTGGACTTTTCTTGTTGACAGTAATCTCCATCTCCTAAGAGCTGCTTGCTGTAGCTCTCTCACAAGAAAAACTATACCGGCATTGTCAGGTGAGCTAGAGTACTTGGAGAGTGCTGAGTGGCCATATTGCGTCCCAGATTTGTATTATGTCCAAAATTTGTGCTGTATTTCACAATTTGTACACTACTACATCCTGGTAATATATTTTGCCTTATTTGTGCATATGTTAAATAAAACTGAGCGAAGAAATTGCCTATTTTATATCCTAAATGAACAGCATGAACATTTAGCCTATTTCGAAAGTTCTAAACTTAAATAGTGCTATACAACAAATAATATATAAAAAATCATGGACACATTGTGTAGATAATTAATGAAAATTAAAAAAAAGTTACTCAAAAGACTTGCCCCCACGTTAATATGAAAATATGAATGAAAGACTAGTGCACTACCTACTGTGCCACATAAACTCTGCAACTAGCAGCGTGCATGTGCTGGTATTGTCAGGACAATTGAGACTACTGTCACAGTGGATATGCAATGTGGATGAACGTCAGTGATGTCAGCAAAAAAAAAAAAAAAAGTAGTGAAGGAAGCTGCCGGGAATTGGACTCAGGATGAAGTGTGGATTTAATTATGTTGTCTGAGGAAAGGAATGTACAGTTATAGGCTTACAGGAACAGCAAAGTTTGTTGGCTGAAATGGCTACAGTTTCTAACACCTCCACAGCAGAAATTTATCAGAATATCCACAATTCAACGAATCAGGCAAAGTAATTTTATAACATAGAATAATTAACAGGGAAATAATTGCAGGTATATTTTAAAGTAACCATTTTAGAACTTGGAAAACTTGAAATAATACTACTGTATCTATAATTGTATATGACGTTGTATTTATTAATAATAATATTATGATATTGGATGATGATGAACAGACCTACAGGAAGTTAAGAGTGGTTCCTTAAGTCAAACATTAAAATGAGTGTTTGTCTGATAAAGCTTTACTTATCATATATCTCTCGACTTGGCTTTTGAATGTCTCTGAGTATCAGGATGAAATGGTGTCATGTTATTTCTACATAATTGTTACTTTGCCAATTGAAAGAGAATAAATGTAGCTGATGCTAGAAATAGAAATGTCTCAAGAAGTCTGTATTTAACACTAATGGATTTACACATAATAGTATCTAGATACACAATTTGGGGTCCACTTATAAAGAGTATTTCTTCCATCACTGTCACACTCATAAAATTTCAGTATTGTTGATTTTTTCATCACAAGCTCTACATTCAGATTCTTGCATACTCCAAAATCATTCTGCCACATAATACACTTTCTTATCCAATGCCAACATGGTTGTTCTTTCCTTGCACTAAAAGTATTAAAAGTACATCTGCAACCCAGTGCCCTTCCATTGCAATCCCTACCTTTACACACAAAACTAAGACAGAAAAACCTTTTGGAGAGTGATCTCTCAGCTCTCACAGACATACTCACCCTGCTGTGTGTCAATGTTTCATACATCTACACTCTGTGTTCTCAGACACTTATAGAAAGTACTCAAAAGGAAATAAAAGTGAAAATTTGCCCCAAGTCCAAACAATTATGCAGATACTATCTAAGAGCGCCAAACTTTTGAGAGCACAAAACCTCTCACATATATCTCAGCCCTAACACTGACCACTTGCTCCTTGTGGACTAGTCTCGTGAAGTATCTCCTCGATGTAGCAAGGATCTTCCCTTGTCAGTTTGGACGTGCCAAGGCTTACTCTCTTATGCAATCACTGTGCAACAATTCCCTAATCACCCAACTTATTAAATTCTTTTTGTATTCAGGGATCACTAATACCTTGACCACCCTAGGGTGGTATTACAAGTTGGAATGTGCATTGAGACTCTCTGCTGGGAGCTTCATCTAACCTCTTGGAAGGCCTACCTGTTCGTCTCTCCATATTTTCCTGTGTACCCCCCTTTGTTAGTACCTAGACCACAAATTTGGGCAAGTGTATTTCAGTGACCTAAACTTTGTTGTTCTCATGAGCTTCCCACATCTGTTCCTCCCAGTTCTTCAGAAGCCTCAGGGTTGTGCTGATGGCTCCAAAACCATGGATTGGGTATTGGATAGGATATGCTTTTACTTCTCATGCCCGTCAAGAACATGTGGTGTTTTTTTTTTTTTTTTTTTTTTTTTTTTTTTTTTTTTTTTTTTTTACAGTGGAGCTGATGGCCATTAATAGTGCCCTGTGTTTTATTAATCAGACCTCAATCACATTTTAATTTGTAATGACTACATGATCAGTCTCCAGGCCATTAATAGATATTACAAGAGTAACACTACAATACCAGCTATTCATGACCTTCTCTCTGACCTTAGTCATACTGCCTGTCCAATTGTCTTTCTCTGGATTGCAAGTCACATGGGTGTCCCCGATCATTTGGCTAAAGGAGCAATTACTTGCCCAACATTTGCAGGTGCAAATCACTTGGATTCGGAACAGCAACTAGTGAGCTACTGCCCCCTCTGATAAATTCCATAATATTGAGCAGACTAATGCTGTGCATTGCTCTTACATCTGTTAATCCCAAAAGAATCCACTGTCCTATATCACCTCTGCATCTCAGATAACACAGAATTTTATTTTATGTAATGAGCCAGCTCCCTTATTGTGGTTGCGGAGCCTTTACAGATAGCAGCCCCTTCCTTCTGGCTATTCCTGATAAACATGCTCTTCTGGATTCTTTGCCTTTAGTACCAGCGTATGAATCACAAATAGTTGAAATGGTGTCCATATACTCTGTGAAAGTTATTTTTATTCTCAGGAACATTTTAATCTCGATCAGCTGCCCTGGTCGTCCCTCTTTTGGTCTGTTTTGATTGCTCTTAGACAAGATTAGCCCCCTTCTTTCTGACACAACTTGTTTTCCATTGTAGGGGTAGCACTCTTCTGAATAGTGGGCGCTTTCCCCCCTCTTTAACAATGTACTTGCATGTGGGGCAGTTATTGGAGGGATGTCACAGGGGACACTTACTGGCCCCACACACCTTCTAAAATGATTATTTCTGTAAATCACTGCTGTCACCTGCATCAGGACATCGCGTGGTATCAGCGGCGATGAATGAAAATATGTACCGGACCAGGGTTTGAACGTGGGATCTCCTCCAGAATGAGATTTCCACTCTGCAGCAGAGTGTGCGCCGATATATGCAGGAGAGCTTCTGTAAAGTTTGGAAGGTAGGAGGCGAGGTACTGGCAGAAGTAAAGCTGTGAGGACGGGGCGTCAGTCGTGCTTGGGTAGCTCAGTTGGTAGAGCACTTGCCCGCGAAAGACAAAGGTCCCGAGTTCGAGTCTCGGTCCGGCACACAGTTTTAATCTGCCACGAAGTTTCATATCTGGGATCTCCTGCTTACTAGGCAGGTGCATTAACCACTGATCATTTCTCCCACATTATTTTATTGTAATCTTATACGGATATGGTGTCTGTTCTTCCGGACATGTCTGAAAGAATAGACACCATTGATGACCTGCAGCCGTCTAGAACGAAATTAGAACTGTATTAATACCTTCAGCTGCTAACAGGCGTTGATATATCAACGGGGACAAGTGAAAATGTGTGCCCCGACCAGGACTCGAACCCGGGATCTACTGCTTACGTGGCAGACACACTATCCATCTGAGCCACCAAGGGCACTAATTTCATTCTAGACAGCTGCAGGTCATCAATGGTGTCTGTTCTTTCGGACATGTCCAAAAGAACAGACACCATATCCCTATAAGTATATAGTTCTGGCAATGCCAGCCATGACCTCCTTCTTCTGTGTGGATGCACACATATTCCCCGAACTCTTATGGGACTTTGAAAGAATGTCTTCCACGACTAATGAGTGTGTTGGGGTGGGACACTACGAATGTAGTGTGTAGACAAACAAGGTGAGAATGTGGGTCTCGCAGGAGGTGTGAGTTGCGTTATCCTCCGTGCCCTTGGTGGCTCAGATGGATAGAGCGTCTGCCATGTAAGCAGTAGATCCTGCGTTGAAGTCCCGGTCGGGGCACACATTTTTACCTGTCCCCGTTGATGTATATCAACGCCCGTTAGCAGCTGAAGGTATTAATATAATTCTAATTTATTTTATTGTTGTCAGTTCAACTGATGTCCGTTACACGGTTAGCCTTTACACTATTACTATTGCTGATCTCCTGACAAAAAGACAATCCTTACTTTGGTCTTTGCCCCTATTCAGGTTGGTGAGGGGTAGGATGTAGATGAGGTTTTTCTCACCACAGATGAGTAATGGGAAACCACTTGTCTGCTCTGACATATGTACCAGCCTAACTTATATGTTTTTACTTCTCCTTAAATTAATGAGTCATTCCTCTAGTCTGTACCCTGACCTATTTGTTTGTTTTTTCCTGTTCTTAATGGCAATTATCAAAACTAAATCACTCTGTTAATTGCTTAGCAGACCTCACTTTTTGTATGGTTCTCACACTAAATGCCCATATCTCACACTTAGTAAACAAACTAGTAATATGCTGATTATAAGGTTGACCCATCAGAATCTTCGTTCAGAAAACTGTTTTCCATAAGTACTCAGGCCATTACTATTACTACCAGTACCACTATTATTATTATTATTATTGTTATTGTTATTTTTACAAAAAGGGCACTGCTCGTTATAGAGAAACTGGCTGTTATTTTTGGGAATATGAAAAATCCAACAAGTCGAGCAACATACCACTTCATCTTGGAAATGATGATGACTTCACTAGGACATTAAAACTTATATTGAATCACACTGAAATTCATTCTTCTCTCATAAAATTCGCAGGTGGGACAGGATAGTGGAGAAATGATGGTGGTACATGAAGTATCCTCTGCCCGCACTATAAGGTTGCTTGTGTAGTATGCATGTGTAACTTTCTGTTAAATGGTAAGTCTAATAATGTTTTTGAATGATTATTACTGAACAAAAGATTTCCTATGTTACAGATATGATACGACGAAGAGTTCTGCGAACCCGATCAATAAAAATGCTGGTTTTAGATGAAGCTGATGAAATGTTAAACAAAGGTTTCAAAGAACAGATATATGATGTATATCGATACCTTCCACCAGCTACTCAGGTATTTGACCATTCTGAAGGAATGTTTTTTTGTAATAGTTTCGTAAATTGTGTTGGAATGGGTTCTGATGGTTCTAAAGCTAGTTCAAAAATGTTGCTTGCTACTAAATGTTTTATTTTTCAGGTGGTGCTTATTTCTGCGACACTTCCTCATGAAATTTTGGAAATGACAAGTAAATTCATGACAGATCCAATAAGGATTTTAGTAAAACGGTAAGAATAAAGTCGCACTTAAAGTAAATCAAACGCTTTTATCTGAATGTTTTCTAAGATGCATACACGTGCAATTTTAAGCCTGGTTTACACCAGAGCAAATGGAAGTGAACACAAGTGAGCGAACATTCGTACCGAGCGAGGTGGCGCAGTGGTTAGCACACTGGACTTGCATTCGGGAGGATGACAGTTCAATCCCGCGTCTGGCCATCCTGGTTTAGGTTTTCTGTGATTTCCCTAAATCGCTCCAGGCAAATGCCGGGATGGTTACTTTGAAAGGGCACGGCCGACTTTCTTCCCCATCCTCCCCTAATCCGATGAGGCTGATGACCTCGCTGTTTCGTCTCTTCCCCCAAACAACCCAATCTCCCCCCCCCATACAACCATACAGCGAACATTCACAGACAATTCACAAATGCTCACTACCATTCCGTGAACAAGTGTTTACACTAGAGGAAACAGAAGAGAACATGAGGTAATAAGCAAACCCTAAGAAAGCTGCATTGCTGTGTTTTGGCACAAATAATCAGCATAAATTTTGAGGAAAAAAATTAGTGCACCCTTTTCAAGGTTTCCAGTACACTCGAAATTTAATGTTGCAACAGTGCATATGGAGTACACAAAATGATTATATTTACAGATAAATAGGAAAAGCAGTTCCAAGGTTCCAGGTATTGACCCATGCTGCAACATCCATGTTGGCACATGTTGTAGCCTCCACGGGCGGCAATACAGGTGCTGATTGTGGCATCCAGTTGATAGTACACATAGCGAATATTCTATTGGGATATGTTATGCCACACCTGCTTGACCTGTTCACATAGTTCAGTAAGAGTTGTTGGTTGATGAGTCGCACAAGTCACTTCCTGTCCCTTCGTATCCCACATGTGCTCAAGGGGAGACAAATCTGGAATTTGTGCTGGCCAGTGAAGTTGCTCCATGTCTTGCAGGACACTTTGTTTTCATGGGCAGAGTGTGAGCGAATGCTATCATGTTGGAACAACACATCACCTTGTTGCGAGAACAACAAAAGAATGGGTCGAACACCATTCCGCATGTACCAAGTGCTGGTTAGCATCCCCTCCAGAAGCACCAGAGATGTAAGAGAATTGTAGGGTATTGCACTCCAAATGGTTCAAATGGCTCTGAGCAGGATGGGACTTAACATCTGAGGTCATCAGTCCCCTAGAACTTAAAACTACTTAAACCTAACTAACCTAAGGACATCACACACATCCATGCCCGAGGCAGGATTCGAACCTGCGACCGTAGCGGTCACGCGGTTCCAGACTGTAGTTCCTAGAACCGCTCGGCCACTATTGCACTCCAGACCATAAGACCTGAGATGGGGCCAGTGTTTCTTGGATGTATGAACTCTACTAGACAGCACTCACGAGGTCTACATTGTGCAGATGACCATAACTTCCATGTAGGCTGAGTCTGCTTTCATCACTGAAGAGCACTGTGCGTCATTTCATCTTCCAGGTGATCCTCTGTCAACACCAGTTGAGCAATACATGTCAATGTTGTGGAAGACAAGCTAGAGTTTCACATGCCCATAGTCCCACTGCTAATAACTGCTTTGCAACAGTTCGCATTGAAAGACATTACAGGCGAACTGCACAAGAAGCTTGCTGGAGGATTATCGAGAGAAAAGATAACACATTGCTGAAAGAAAATGGAATGGACTAAGGCTGAAATAGAATGTATGGAACTGTCCAAGAAGAAGAATGAAACAAGAAAGTTCTTTATAAAAGTGAACAATGCTAGAAGACGATATGCTCCAACAACCAGCTTGATTAGAGATGAAAGAGGAAACATAATAACTGAGAGTTAACAGACTCTGGAAAGATGGCAATGATACCTTTATGATCTGCTGAATCGAGAGGTAAAGCAAGCGGAGGATATCTATAATGATTGTGAGCAAGGATTGGATGATGAACAGCGACTGGATGGCCTAGGGTTAGAGGACGTTAAAAAAGCTTTAAGGAAGCTGAAGAATAACAAGGTTCCCAGCGGATAGCATTCCTGCAGAATTGCTAAATTGTGGAGGAGCAACGTTAGAGCAGTTTCTGTCACTCTCATATTGGTATAGGAAAGGATACTAGATGAATGGAATGAAGGAATATTATGTCCCATATATAAAAAGGGCAACCAAATGGAGTGTAGAAACCACCGCGGGAACACCCTCCTGAACTTGGGGAACAAGGTGTTTTTTTGTGTTATTTTTAATCGGCTACTCTCATAGGTGATTAAAGAAATTGGAATATACCAAAGCGGATTTCAATGAGGAAGGTCAACAATAGACCAGATTTTCAACCTGTGCCAAATTTTGGAGAAAACTGTTGAATATAGAATTGGAATACATCATCTCTTTATTGACTTTAAGGTTGCATACTGCAGCATCAATAGAAACCAGTTGTTTCATGGTCTACAGGAGATGGGGATACATGGAAAGCTCCTGAGAATGGTTAAAATGATACTGTCTGATGTAAGAAGCTGCATTCGAGTTCGAGGAAGTTACTCAGACCCCCTGGAAATAAAAAATTGGCTGCATCAAGCAGATGCATTAGCATGCTTATTATTTAATGTAGCACTCGAGAAGGTGATTAGGGAAGCAGGCCTACAGACAAAGGACACCATCTTCTACAAGTTGGTGCAGATTTTAGCATATGCATATGACGTAGACATCATAGCATGGACAGCACCAGCACTGAAAGAAGCTTTTACAGCCCTAAGTCAAGCAAGTAAGAAGATGGGGCTTATGATAAACTAAGATCAAACTAAATACATGGCCGTTTGGGAAAGCACATCAACCCAGTATGCAATCATCTTTCAATGTGAATGGATACATATTTGAAAGAGTTGATCGCTTCAAGTGTCTTGGTTCCACTGTCGCTGGCTTTAATGACATCTCATCTGAAATTAAGATTAGGCTGATATCAGCAAATAAGGCATATTTCACCTTGAGTAATTTATTCCGGTCAAGGCTCCTCAGCTGCCCAACAAAATTCACTATGTATAAAACCCTTGTTAGACCAGTTCTGCTTTGGAAACATTGTCCTTGACAGAAACCGATGCAATGCCGCTTGACAGATTTAAGAGGAAAGTTTTGAGCAGAATAATTGGCCCTGTGTATGACAGAAAACAATTGAAGAAAAGGTACAATGCTGAATTGTATACCATATATGCCAATGCTCCTGCAACAAAAATCATACGATCAGGAAGGATAAGATGGTCAGGTCATGTGGCTAGGATGGAAAGGTGTCTAAGGTGATGAAGAAGATTCTCTTTGGTAATCCAGGAGGACAAAGAAGGTGAGGTCGACCTCGAGCAAGATGGTGGGATGGAGTGGAAGAAAACCTTTGGAAATTCGGATGCAGAAAATGGAGGAGGGTAGCATGTGATTGTGAGGGTTGGCTGAAGCTAGTTGGGAAGGCCAGGGTTCATCCTGGACTGTAGCGCCACAGAGCAAGACTGTCCAGTGGTATCTGCTTGATCTGCCTCTGGTGCATTTATGATGATCTTGGCGGAAGTCCATGCTGTGTGGAGGTCCAGAACCTTGTTTATGAGTGAGAATCTTCATGTGATCACTGATACTGTCATCTCTTCACAGCTGCCGCAGTACATCCAACTTGTGTGGCAATTCTCCAAAAGGATCAGCCCACCAGTCAGAAGGCCACAATTCGGCACCTTTTGAATTCGCTCAGTTGGCTGTAGAAAGCACAAGTGCATCTCCGTGGTGTGGTTGCCTGCTTGCTTCACATGTTTGCACCACACTGAGCTTTTTGATTGTGGGCATTCCGTATTTACGGGTAGACACTGACAGTGCTCTGGTAGCTATGCCATAATGCTGTTTGTTGGTGGACAGTGTTTAAATCATTATCAGTACATCTACTATTTCCCACATGGCATATGCTGTCATGGGATCAAAATCTAAGTCGTCTTCCCAGGTGTACTAATTTTTTTTCCAGCAGTGTAGTTAGGTCTGCAGTACAAAATTTTTATATTCAGAGAGGATTATTTTGCATGGCAAGCACTTTTTTCTTTCTTTCTTTCCTCTTTTTTTTTATGAAGTAAGAAAATTGGTGCTGAAAAATAAGTAGTTAATGTCTAAGCTGTACAGAAGTGTGAAATGCCTGGAAGTAGTGCACTTAGCACTGAACTACTGGTCCAGCTTTCCTCAGCATTATTCCTAAACTTAGCGAATACAGCAGCTGACACTTTTTGCTGGTTTCTCATTACAATTAAAGAGGAATTTGCAAAGCAGAACAGTAATCACTGATGACCATCATAGCGTGAAGAAATGTTGGCATCAACACAGTAATTATTTGCAGCTAGAGAGATTTAAGTTAGTGGTCGTTTTGCATTTCAGTAGCTGCTATTTCTCAGATAGTTTTCAATGTCTGCATTGAAGTAAGCAAAACGTTTGAAGGGCTTTATTGAACTACATATAAGGAAGATAATGTCAATAAAATGTGATCAGTGAAATACACATATGACCTGCCACATAGGTTAGTTGGTAAAATTTACTTTATCATCATCAAAGATCCCTAACATAACAGTGATGCATCAACCATGCAATTGTGGCTACTGTGGACATAAACACCAGAATGATGAGGTCTTTTGTACACTTTATTATAATAAGTGTAGGACATAGATTGTCTAACCTACAAAGACATTTAAGGTGGGTTTCTTTCATAACAAAAGAAAATACAAAGCTTGAGCGTATTTATTCCATTCCCAACTGGCACAAGCATCAGACCACTCTATCACTCATGCATCTTGTGTCAGCAACAGAAATAGACAAGATATCGGGTGAAAACTTTCTTTACTGGTAACACCGAAGTGGAGAGTTTCAGAACCTTTTTGATTGTGTGCTAAAAGACTAGAAGCCAGCAGAAAACTATTAAATGTGAACCGATCACAGCTGAATGCAGTGTGCTCGCACTTGTGTATCATTTACACAGATAGAATTCTCATTTGCTGTTGCTTGTTTACTTTACATTGAATTCACCCAAAATGAACTACAGTAACCAAATATAATGCTGAAAGCAATGCTGATTTTGTTTTGGGAAGTTTCGTGCAATAAATTATTGGAATGGTGACATAGTGGCAGCACACCTTTTCTGGAACTGATAATAATAGAGCTTCATGATGATTGCCAGTTATGCCAGATACCAGTAGTACTAGCAGTTCATTTATGCGTTGGTAAAATTGTCCTAAATATTTTCCCATTAAGCAGAAATGAATGGATCACAATTATAATTAGTTTTAACAACAACATTATGAAAAGAATAGAATGCTACTCATCTTATATTGTGAATTGTGGTTTATTAGTCTCATAACGTACATAATCTAAATCATTTGATTTAGGTACAGGAGACACGTCAAAATTTTGGTAAAGTTTTACGATATACATACAACACCTGATTTTAACAAATGGTACCATAACAATAATACAGTATAAAAATACACATACAATAAAAAACTAACAATTAATTACAACAACTGATTTTAACAAATGGTATCATAATAATAATACAATTTTGTTACACATACCATAAAAGACCAAAAATTAATTACCCCTTGCTCAAATTATCATGTCATCCTTTATGAATTCTCCTACGGAATAGTAGCATTTATCCCACAGAATCTGCTGTAGCCTTATTTTTAGACTCTCTGGCTTCATATTAAATATATTTTTGCCCATTAGCTTGTTATATATTGTCATCCCCATATACTGTGGAGTTCGTGCATATAATTTCAAATGGTGTGTGGGTAACATAAAATTATTTTTATTTCTTGTGTTGTACGTGTGGTTAAAATGATTTTCCTAAAATAATATTTGTCTGTTGTGTACAAAGAGTATAATTTCATAAATGTATATGGAGGGAACTGTTAGGATTTGCAGGTTCCGAAATAATGGGCGACAAGATTGTGTTTGTTGTGCACTACACATGTATCTTATAATTTTCTTTTGCAGTTTCAGTATTCGAAATACACTACTTGAATTTCCCCAAAAAATGATACCATACCTAATGACAGATTCAAAATAACTATGATATGCTATTTTTCGTGTACTCATGTCAGTAGAGTTTGCTAGTATTTGCATTGCAAATCCAAAGCTGCTTAGTTTATTTGATAGGAACTCAATACGTGTACTCCAGTTTAAGTTGTTGTCCTCATTTAGTCCTAGGAATTTGACTGTGTTAACTTCTTCCATAGGATGGTTGTGATGATGTATTTTAAGATCCACACATTTCAAATGTTTGGTTTTGAAATGTACCATATTGGTTTTTGCAATGTTCAGTTTCAAGCCATTTAACTGGAACCAGTTTTCTAGAGTACCCATTGTGCTCACAATTGAGCTCTGAATTTTTTCTGCATCATCTTCAATTAAAACAGAAGTGTCATCCGCAAACAGAACTGACGGGGAATTTATATTTATGGGCAAGTCATTTACATAGAATAGGAACAGGATTGGCCCCAAAATGGAGCCTTGAGGCACACCTTGTGATACTGTACTCAATTTAGAATAATAATTCACTGCATTTGATGTGACACTTACACTTTGCTTTCTGTTGTGCGAGTATGATGTGAGCCATTTCAGAGCTTTGTCCTTAATCCCATATTTGTTTAATTTGTATAGAGGAGATGTTGAGTCGCAGGCAGGCATAGGAAAAAGACTGCTATACATTTTAGCTTTCGACCAAAAGGTCTCCATCTGAAGTAGAAAATGCACACGCGTTCACACAAGCACAAGTAGCATACACATGACATTGGCTCTGGCTGCTGTGGCCATCCTTTAGTTCCCTTGCAAGTTGGGGGATGTATGTTTACTACAGCTAATTAAGTGATAATTGATGAATAAATCATAGTGTGTAAGTGGGAGAACATCAGTCTTTTTGCGATTCTCTAAGACCTACACTGTATATCTATAAATGAATGTCAAACAATAATATTATAATAAACAGTTAGTGAGTGCAGACAAACTGCCTTCAGTTGTGTTCAGTTCACTTTTGCACTTGTTCTGCTGATACTCATTCTTTTAGAAATTTAAACTGTTGCAGTTAATCAGCATTATAACTGCACTGAATGTGCAGGAGAAATAGTAAAAGTGTCATTATAATGAAAAAATTGCAGACTTTATTATTGTTAGTCAAGTTTACAATGAAAGTATTATATTTACCTCTGATTTTTGCATATCACACAACATCCTGGGCTGGCTGAATAAATGAAATCTTCAGACTATAAAATTGCTAGTTCCTAGATGAAAGGAGCACTCTTCAGAGATGCTTATCATTGTAATACACTGTATGGAAATGATGCTAAAATTATATAACGGTAAAAAATAGGGAACTAGCTTGTATATCTATGATTATGATTGACAGAGAGAGTATTTTGGTATCAGAGTATACATTGTAAAGGGGAGGAAAAAATGCAATTTTCCTACGATACTTCATTCTAGACCCACAAATCTAATCACTCATCTGTGTTGCCTCATCAGGAAAGAGGGAAAGACGAAAGGATGTGGGTTTTAGGGGAGAGGGTAAGGAGTCATTCCAATCCCGGGAGCGGAAAGACTTACCTTAGGGGGAAAAACTTTGGCCATTGGACAGATGGAGGTCAACGTCAAGGAAAGTGGCGTGGGATTTGGAGTAGGACCAGTTGAATCTGATGGAACCAAAGGAGTTGAGGTTGGAGAGGAAATTCTGGAGTTGTTCTTCACTGTGAGTCCAGATCATGAAGATGTCATCAATAAATCTGTACCAAACTTTGGGTTGGCAGGCCTGGGTAACCAAGAAGGCTTCCTCTAGGCGACCCATGAATAGGTTGGCGTACGAGGGGGCCATCCTGGTACCCATGGCTGTTCCCTTTAATTGTTGGTATGTCTGGCCTTCAAAAGTGAAGAAGTTGTGGGTCAGGATCAAGCTGGCTAAGGTAATGAGGAAAGAGGTTTTAGGTAGGGTGGCAGGTGATCGGCGTGAAAGGAAATGCTCCATCGCAGCGAGGCCCTGGACGTGCGGAAACCTCTCTCCCAATCCGAAACCTCTGTCCTATCCAAAGGCCTCACCTTCAGCCCCACTCCCAGATTCAACCAAACAGCCCTCGTCAAAGATTTACTGTCCTACTCTCGTACTCTCTGCTGGAAATATCACTTTGCCACGAAGAAAAATGATCCTAATCGTACTCCTAATGATCCAACTCCCCAGGACACTATCCAAATTGAACCCTGCCTGGAACAGTTCTGTCCTCCGTCGCAGCGAGACCCACCTCCTCTTCCTCAAAATCACCCTCTCCAAACCTTCCAGGAATTTCTGACTTCCAGCCTTGCATCTCAATCCTTCTTAAAAAACCTAAATCGTACTCCCAACATCACCACTGCTGAAGCCCAGGCTATCCGTGATCTGAAGGCTGACCGATCCATCGTCATTCTTCCAGCGGACAAGGGTTCCACGACCGTGGTACTTGATCGTCGGGAGTATGTGGCTGAGGGACTGTGTCAGCTTTCAGACAACACCACATACAAAGTTTGCCAAGGTAATCCCATTCCTGATGTCCAGGCGGAGCTTCAAGGAATCCTCAGAACCTTAGGCTCCCTACAAAACCTTTCACCTGACTCCATCAACCTCCTGACCCCACCGACACCCCGCACCCCTACCTTCTACCTTCTTCCTAAAATTCACAAACCCAATCATCCCGGCCGCCCCATTGTAGCTGGTTACCAAGCCCCCATAGAACTTATCTCTGCCTACGTAGATCAACACCTTCAACCCATTACATGCAGTCTCCCATCCTTCATCAAAGACACCAACCACTTTCTCAAACGCCTGGAATCCTTACCCAATCTGTTACCCCCGGAAACCATCCTTGTAACCATTGATGCCACTTCCTTATACACAATTATTCCGCATGTCCAGGGCCTCGCTGCGATTGAGCATTTCCTTTCACGCCGATCATCTGCCACCCTACCTAAAACCTCTTTCCTCATTACCTTAGCCAGCTTGATCCTGACCCACAACTTCTTCACTTTTGAAGGCCAGACATACCAACAATTAAAGGGAACAGCCATGGGTACCAGGATGGCCCCCTCGTACGCCAACCTATTCATGGGTCGCCTAGAGGAAGCCTTCTTGGTTACCCAGGCCTGCCAACCCAAAGTTTGGTACAGATTTATTGATGACATCTTCATGATCTGGACTCACAGTTAAGAAGAACTCCAGAATTTCCTCTCCAACCTCAACTCCTTTGGTTCCATCAGATTCACCTGGTCCTACTCCAAATCCCACGCCACTTTCCTTGATGTTGTCCTCCATCTGTCCAATGGCCAGCTTCACACGTCCGTCCACATCAAACCCACCAACAAGCAACAGTACCTCCATTATGACAGCTGCCACCCATTCCACATAAAACGGTCCCTTCCCTACAGCCTAGGTCTTCGTGGCAAATGAATCTGCTCCAGTCCGGAATCCCTGAACCATTACACCAACAACCTGACAACAGCTTTCGCATCCCGTAACTACCCTCCCGACCTGGTGCAGAAGCAAATAACCAGAGCCACTTCCTCATCCCCTCAAACCCAGAACCTCCCACAGAAGAACCACAAAAGTGCCCCACTTGTGACAGGATACTTTCCGGGACTGGACCAGACTCTGACTGTGGCTCTCCAGCAGGGATACGACTTCCTCAAATCCTGCCCTGAAATGAGATCCATCCTTCATAAAATCCTCCCCACTCCACCAAGAGTGTCTTTCCGCCGTCCACCTAACCTTTGTAACCTGTTAGTTCATCCCTATGAAATCCCCAAACTACCTTCCCTACCCTCTGGCTCCTATCCTTGTAACCGCCCCCGGTGTAAAACCTGTCCCATGCACCCTCCCACCACCACCTACTCCAGTCCTGTAACCCGGAAGGTGTACACGATCAATGGCAGAGCCACGTGTGAAAGCACCCACGTGATTTACCAACTGACCTGCCTACACTGTGATGCAGTCTTTGTGGAAATGACCAGCAACAAACTGTCCATTCACATGAATGAACACAGGCAGACAGTGTTTGTTGGTAATGAGGATCACCCTGTGGCTAAACATGCCTTGGTGCACGGCCAGCACATCTTGGCACAGTGTTACACCATCCGGGTTATCTGGATACTTCCCACCAACACCAACCTATCCGAACTCCGGAGATGGGAACTTGCTCTTCAATATATCCTCTCTTCCCGTTACCCACCAGGCCTCAATCTCCGCTAATTTCAAGTTGCCGCCACTCATACCTCACCTGTCATTCAACAACATCTTTGCCTCTGCACTTCCGCCTCGACTGACATCTCTGCCCAAACTCTTTGCCTTTGAATATGTCTGTTTGCGTCTGTACATGTGTGGATGGATGTGTGTGTGTGTGTGTGTGTGTGTGTGTGTGTGTGTGTGTGTGTGTGTGTGTGTGTGTGTGTGTGTGCGAGTGTATACCCGTCCTTTTTTCCCCCTAAGGTAAGTCTTTCCACTCCTGGGATTGGAATGACTCCTTACCCTCTCCCCTAAAACCCAAATCCTTTCGTCTTTCCCTCTCCTTCCCTCTTTCCTGATGAAGCAACCGTTTGTTGCGAAAGCTAGAATTTTGTGTGTATGTTTGTGTTTGTTTGTGTGTCTATCGACGTGCCAGCGCTTTCGTTTGGTAAGTCACATCATCTTTGTGTGTGTGTGTGTATATATATATATATATATCAGAAGTATGACATACTTCCCATTAACACCTGTATACTGCCTTTCTTAAATACAAAGAGCTGCACTTTGATATTAAAATAATTTTGCAAGAATAAAAATGTATTTTATGCCAACAGTGATGAGCTGACTCTGGAAGGAATAAAACAGTTCTTTGTTGCTGTAGAAAGAGAAGAATGGAAGTTTGATACTTTGTGTGACCTTTATGATACTTTAACTATAACACAAGCTGTTATATTTTGCAACACAAAAAGGAAGGTAATGAAATTTTTTAATATATTTATTCACTTTCATTGAATGTAATGTTGCAAATCTGAATACCAGTGGTTCAGTAGTAAGATGCCACATAATTTTTCATTTTGTCTTTATCATATAAGGTTTATTATTAATGATTTAGGAGTAAAGGAAAAAACTCACTGAGTATTGGAAGTGTTGAGTTTGTTGACATATCAAAGGGCTCGCATGAAAGAATGAAATTTCGCCAACTGTTAGATGAATTCTTTTCAAGCTACAATAAGTGTCCCCCCCTACACAAGCGATCAGACAGACAGAGAGGGAGGGAGGGGGAGAGAGAGAGAGAGAGAGAGAGAGAGAGAGAGAGAGAGAGAGAGAGAGAAGGGAACCACTTGGTGATATAAATAAGGGTCAGTCACATTCACACTGCACTCTCAAACTGTGGACATGGGAAACGTTGGTGGCTGCACTAGAGTTAATTACGTGCATCATAGAAAGAGCCCTGACCCTCAGTGTGGACAGAAGATGTTGATCTAATACTGCTGTCTGATACATTGTCCAAGATTCCCATTTTGGAAATTAAGATGTGAACCACGCACTTGCAGCTTTGAATACTTTCAGTTGTCGAATGATTTCCTGTGTGTTTATTACAGGCTTAACAGAAGATACTGTTGACTTCACTATGTAGCCGCAGATCTTGAAATGCCTGTACGTGATCTTTGTGTTAAGAAGCATAGTTATAACTTTCCAGTTTACGTGGTGCCCATGCTCACTCTAAGCTGTGACCTCTAACTGATGCTTTGGCCAGAGTTTTTATAGTACCAAAATTATGATGGTAGGAGTATTTGAGTTACCTTTTCCATATCACTGAGCCAAGCGATTTAGGTAAAGTAGTTTCAGAGAATCTGCCACAGAAATCTTGAAATGTTAAAATTGGCTTTTATGGGTGATGCAATGGGGTAAACTTAAGTGGGTAAACGGTTCTCCCATTTCAAAAGTCGTGAAATGTTGATTGATGACAAATCCCACTCAGGTTTTCCTACTCTATGAAAATATTGGAAAAAATCGTATAATCATCCTGCAAGATTGACGAAGAAGAAGTTGAGCTGGCTGGGGTGAACCTGTGGTTCAATTCAGTGTATTTTGATGGAAGGTTTGGGGATGAAAAAGATGACTGCCAAATAGGTGCCTCAACTGCTGACTGGTGAATAAAAACAACGTCACAGGAATGTGTGGTATACTTTGAAAGATGAGTTCCGAAATGATAGACTTTTTTCCATGGTCATCACAGGTGAGAAATCATAGTGTCATTATTACTACCCTCAAATGAAGCCAGTGGGAGACATGCAAGTTTGCCTTGCCCAAAAAAAGCTCATCAAGTGAAGTAAAGTGTCAGAACAATGCCAATCACTTTTTTCGTTGTGAAAGGAGTCATCAGTTCAGTGTTTGTTCCACAGGATCAGACAGTTGACTAGGCTTTGTACCTGGACATGTTAAAATATATGGTAATTGTTATATATATATATATATATATATATATATATATATATATATATATATATATATATATATATATATATATATATATATATATATATATATATATATATATATATATATATATATATAAAAAATCACACAACAATTACCAGTGGAAGAGGCCTGATTTGTGGCAGTTGGACAACCTGTTTTACCACAACAATAATGCCCCGGCTCACACAGTGCAGTGTGTGCATGTGCGCGCCATTTTTTACTAAAAATGGAACATCCCTGTGCTTCAGTCACCCAAATTTACCCCTTAGAAAAAGAATGGAAGCACTAGCGGGCATTGCAGAAGAGGAATTAAAAAAGAAAAACGGAAGTTTCTAACAGTGTAATGAAAGGTTAAACGTGTTTTACTGCTAGTGGAGAGCACTTTGATGGAGGTTAAAGATTGTTGTTTAAAAACTAGATAATTAAATTTTAAAAAAGTAAATTCGGTTTCTTGTAATCGGGTATGTTTGTGGAATACCCTCATACAATACTTATTTTTGTTTTGTAATTTGGCTAATTAAGATATTTTTTAATTTTTTATTTTTTTAATTTTTTTTTAATAGGTAGACTGGTTAACAGAAAAAATGCGAGAGGCAAATTTTACTGTTAGCTCAATGCATGGAGACATGCCCCAAAAGGAGCGTGATGCTATTATGAAGGAATTCCGATCAGGGCAGAGGTAAGGGTCTTTGCATTTGCTTTTGTGTAGTAACAGAGCATGTATGTACATGTGTGTGAATGCCTAACTTTGATTGATTTAATTCAATGGAAAACATTTCCTTGTTTTCAGTCGTGTTCTTATTACAACAGATGTGTGGGCTAGAGGTATTGATGTTCAGCAAGTATCTCTTGTAATAAATTATGATTTGCCGAACAACAGAGAACTGTACATCCACAGGTAGGCAGTAAAATTGTTTATTTTTCCAGTTCTATCACTTCTCTACCTCTGTCTGAATCATGTGTTTGTGTCAGTAATAGTTAGAGAACCTTTTATTTTTTCATGGCCTCAAAACCAACAAAAACATTTTTCATCTGAACAACCTATTTGCAGGATTGGTCGTTCTGGCCGATTTGGGAGAAAAGGTGTTGCCATCAATTTTGTCAAAACTGATGATATAAGAATTTTGAGAGACATTGAACAATATTATTCAACTCAGATTGACGAAATGCCTATGAATGGTAAGTATCTAATATGTAGTTTGGAGAAGGTCCATTGTGGTTCTTATGGGTTCTTGTACAAAATGAACAGCATTATTTCATTAAGCTTCTGTATAATGCATCTAAGTTTGTGACTTTCTACTGTAGACTTTTTAACATTTGTTACACTAATGAAGGAATTGGTTTATTTGATATTGCTTATATGTAACTGAAATTAAGTTTTCTTTGTATGTAATGTACTCTAATTTTTATTACAGTTGCTGATTTGATATGAACAGTCTGGAGCCTAAGATGCATTTCTGCATTGATGAGAACTGGTGACCACTTGTTTTATCTGGCAGAGGAAGATTTTTTTGTTTTGTATCAGATGTTTTAGTTCATATTCATTATTCTCAGTGTTATGCATTTATGTTATATCTTATCAGTTAAGTAAATAGTATTTCTTTATAATTTATTAGAGAGAGAGAGAGAGAGAGAGAGAGAGAGAGAGAGAGAGAGGATTAATGGTTTCTGCTTGGAACTGAGGTAGATAAATATTTTCACATTAACTGGTTGATTGATATACTTGATGTAAATACTTGTAATTTAAAAACTTCACCTTAGCTTTATACACCTAAAAATATGCTGCAAATTACAGTTTGATGCCTGTCCTGTTCTTGTTGGTTTGCCTTCTGGTTGTCATGTAGTTATTTTACATTTATTTCTTACTGCAGTGGTGGGTGATTACCCAGAAAGGGTGGTTTTTTTATATTAAAAAAAGAGAGAGAGAGAGAAAGGATTACACACTCTAACCAGGCAGCAGTTACAATGACTGGCTTTTACACCCTTCTGCCCCTAACATACGTTTAGCAGTGCTTGTTGCACTCATGGTTTGTCACAGTACTGCAGATTTATGCTCCCCTTTTCCCTCTCTTCCTCTTTATGTATCTTAAAAGCATATCTGGAGTACTTTAATTTTTAGTTATTTATGTCAAATTATTGTGAGAAAGATATCCGCATAACATTAATATTGTATCTTCTAAGTTTCTTTTTCATATTCTTGTACAAGACAATCCACAAGATTTTTAGAAATGTAAATATATGTCCTAAAAAGAGCATTTGTGTTCACTGAGTAACAGCAGTCATGATGTGATGGAGGTCAGTCAGTGGCATTTCACAGCAGAATGTTGTGTTGTTATAATTTTTTGTATGTAAGTAAACAAAGTTTTGGTCAATTTCATTTCATACAAAAAAAAAGTTGCAAGCACATGTGAAACATTTGATTTTTCCAGTTTTAAATTGTTACTAGTAGGGGGGAGCAGCTAAATAGGTGTCTCATAAAATTTATGTACAAGGAACAGTTTTGCTCTCACTTGTTTGTTTAATATTTGTTATTCTCCTACTGTCCTACAAAGACAATCTACAATCACGGAATATACAAACACAAAAATAGACACCAAAGAGCATGTGAAGTAGAATTGATAGAATAATGCTATAGGCTGGCACATCGTTTCCACAAATTTTCCATATGCCTTTTTATATGCTTACCTATTTTAACACATATGTGACTGAAAATGATAACTGTTAGGTATCTTTTAGCCAGTAGAACAGGATTCATGCAACATTTAGTCCTATCAGCAATGGTGAAGGAGCAGATTTGCAATGGGTATTTTACTCTGAATCCTTCTTCAAACATATAAGAATCCCTCCTTGGTATAGTAGTTTGGCTCCTAACACAAAGGATCCACATTCCATTAGTGGTATCCACATAGTACTTTTTGTGCGCTGGGATTCACTCTAGAGATCAGAAATGAGCTCTGTATACTCACTTTAAATTTGCCAGCAGGTACTTCGATGTCATCTTCAAACTCACCACCTCTGTACACTCGGAGATTTGACTCCCGAGTCTCCGCTGCTACTCATTTAACCGAAAACTCTTCAAATAAGCCTGTAGTCAGGTACATGCAGACTACATCAGTGTAGAAAGGAGAAAGAGTGAAATAGTTTGCAAGTATAACCGTGGACTTGCAGCATTGTGGCTACATATGCAATCCCTGGGCATTACAGTTATTATAATTCAGTACAATGAATTATCGGTTGGCAGTGAATATTGTTGTGTATATACAGGGTGTCTGTTCTAAGAGTCATCGGGCACATTTTCTCTGGTGTTTTAGCACGTATTTACACTTTTGTTTTTGAAATGCATAGCTGGTGTCAGCCCAAACAAATACTGCTCATCACGTCTTTCATGCGATGCCCGATGTTGACAGAGAGCATCTGTTTGTTTCTCATTACAAACAAAATTATATTTAAAGCAGAAACTTGTGTGGCCATTCAAAAGAGTGGCCCCAAATTAGGCTAATGCTTTTATTTGTTTTATCCATATGTATTAACAGGGATAGTAAAACACGAAGAATAACCAGTACCTCAGCAGCTGTAGTGTAACGCTTCTGGTCGGAAGTGTTATGTAGAATAATTTGCCTTTTCAGTAAATCAGTTCAAACCTGCTTAGATTTCAGTTACCAACTTATCAGCCACAGCCGAACTTTTGAAATATTTCCTTGTTACACTTGTAGCTCAGTGTCATCAGGAAGAGACTAGATTTGAAAATGAACTGCATTCCCTTGTTTGTGTAAAATTGCTAATTTTTACAGTAATCATTCAAGGATGTTATATATCACTGAAATGCAAACCAAACGTGTTTATGTCAGACTTTCATGAACCATAATGCAAAATTCTGGCACTAATTCTCTCAAATTATACATGCATAGCATATGAACTGCCCTTAATTATTATTATTATTATTATTATTATTGTATTTTCCACTGTGAGAGTAAGTACACAGTGAAATTAAATTTCAACTTGGAGCACATTTATTCCATTGTAGGACATAAGACAATATGCATTATTTGACTGACAGATGGACTAACTACACGATTACATTTCCATTAGAGTCATACAGATTTTTAACTACAGTTGTATCAGTTAATATTTAATGGAAACCAGACACTGGCCATTGCTTCAGGCGTGGCACTGGGCAGATGCAACACCTCTGTCCACTTAAACGAAGATTTGACCATTGGCACATTGCATTGCTCTTGATCATGACATGAAAAAAAAAAAAGAAATATTTGTGTAATAAATAACTCCAATAAGAGAAGAAACTGGGTGTACACTCTTAAATTGGCAGGCTTAAACATGCCTTAATTGTAATTTCTTCAGCTTTTCTCCTGTATTCAAAAGTTTCAAATAGTATGATAGACAAAAATAATTAAAATAACATGTACAAAGACTCCAAATGAAAAAAGAATGAGGGGAAGGAAAAAATGAAAGCAGATTAAGTCAATACAGTGAAGGATGAGAAATGAAAAAAATACATTTAAACTAATTACTTGAATTAATGATCAGTCATTTCACGTTACCTGACGGGATTTGAACCCACAACCATTTGCACGTAAGGAGGGCATCTTATCCACTGCACTAATCCACCCTTTGCATGATACTAATACCTTTAACGCTCTAGAGGATCATGTGAAATTCCAAAACATTTTTTCATTTATTTCTCACAAACAAGGGCCTTCTCTGATGAATGGCTGTAGAGTGTGATAGCTGGCACTGTAACCTACAGCATCGTATAGATAGTTCCAAAAAATCTCCTGGGAACCTCCCGTGTAAGTCAAGATGAGGACCACCCCAGCACACTCAAGAGAGAATGAGTCAGCGACAAGGAAGCAATCGCAGACCCATCTTTCTTGGACTCGTCAAACTACAGAACAGCAGTGGGAAGGAAGAAAGCCAGTACAGCACAGAAGTGAAACTGTCGCCTTGATTTATAATGTAAGCAGCCCTTAACATTAGACTTCCACTTGTTCTGTTTCTTATCTGTGGTTCTCTCAGTCTTGTACTGTGATATGAGATCTTGAATGTATAAGCTCAAGCAGTGGCATTGATGCCATTTTGGTGGGTTGCAAGTCAAAGCTGTGCTGCTTGAATCTTTCTGTGCACCACAAAATGTATTTGCTGAAGCTTGGTGGTTCGGTGGGCAAGCATGTTCAGCAACTGACATTTGAAATAAAGCGAGCTGAAACATTACTATTTTTGCTAAGTCACTTTACCTTTGCTACAGATGGTAATGATTAGACGAAAGCATAGTAGGAATTTACTTTTCTGCTTAAAGTTTAATATAAAGGAAATTGATGGTAAGGTGTATTTATTAAAATACAGCATTTGTTCAGTATTAGTAAAATTTATTGAAGTGCCACAATGGCTATGATTTGCTAGTGGCTGTATTGTTTGTTTAGTTCAGGGGTGCATGGTTATATTGAGGCGGCAGTTTTTAGGCATGTCTGTCATGCTTCACTCTACGACGGGGGATCAGAAAGTTTCTTGCCTAACAGAGGAGGACAGAAATTTCATAATACCAATTTATTTTTCAATATCATACCCATGTCGTCGTCGTCCCCTCCCTCTCCCCCATGAACCAAGGACCTTGCCATTGGTGGGGAGGCTTGCATGCCTCAATGATACAGATAGCCGTACTGTAGGTATCTGTTGAGAGGCCAGACAAACGTGTGGTTCCTGAAGAGGGGCAGCAGCCTTTTCAGTAACTGCAGGGGCAACAGTCTGGATGATAGTGATCAGGCCATGTAACACTAACCAAAACGGCCTCGCAGTGCTGGTACTGCGAACGGCTGAAAGCAAGGTGAAACTACTTCCGTAATTTTTCCCAAGGGCATGCAGCTTTACTGTATGGTTAAATGATGATGGCGTCCTCTTCGGTAAAATATTCCGGAGGTAAAATAGTCCCCCATTCGGATCTCCAGGCGGGGACTACTCAGGAGAACGTTGTTATCAGGAGAAAGAAAACTGGCGTTCTACGGGTCGGAGTGTGGAATGTCGGATCCCTTAATCGAGCAGGTAGGTTAGAAAATTTAAAAAGGGAAAAGGATAGTTTAAAGGTAGATATAATGGGAATTAGTGAAGTTCTGTGGCAGGAGGAACAAGACTTCTGGTCAGGTGAATACAGGCTTATAAATACAAAATCAAATAGGGGTAATGCAGGAGTAGGTTTAATAATGAATAGGAATGCAGGTAAGCTACTACAAACAGCATAGTGAACGCATTATTGTGGCCAAGGTAGACCCAAAGCCCAAGCCTACTACAGTAGTATAAGTTTATATGCCAACTAGATCTGCAGATGACGAAGAAATGTATGATGAGATAAATGAAATTATTCAGACAGTGAAGGGAGACGAAAATTTAATAGTCATGGGTGACTGGAATTCGATAGTAGGAAAAGGAAGAGAAAGAAACGTAGTAGGTGTATATGGAATGGGGGTAAGGAATGAAAGAGGAAGCTGCCTGGTAGAATTTTGCACAGAGCATAACTTAATCATAGCTAACACTTGGATCAAGAATCATAAAAGAAGGTTGTATACATGGAAGAGGCCTGGAAATACTGGAAGATCTCAGATAGATTATATAATGGTAATACAGAAGTTTAGGAACCAGGTTTTAAATTGTAAGACATTTCCAGGGGCCGATGTGGACTCTGACCACAATCTATTGGTTATGAACTGTAGATTAAAACTAAAGAAACTGCTAAAAGGCGGGAATTTAAGGAGATGGGACCTGGATAAACTGAAAGAACCAGAGGTGGTACAGAGTTTCAGGGAGAGCATAAGGGAACAATTGACAGGAATGGGGGAAAGAAATACATTGGAAGAAGAATGGGTAGCTTTGAGAGATGAAATTGTGAAGGCAGCAGAGGATCAAGTAGGTAAAAAGACGAGGGCTAATAGAAATCCTTGGGTAACAGAAGAGATACTGAATTTAATTGATGAACGGAGAAAATATAAAAATGCAGTAAATGAAGCAGGCAAAAAGGAATACAAACGTATCAAAAATGAGATCGACAGGAAGTGCAAAATGGCAAAGCAGGGATGGTTAGAGGATAAATGTAAGGATGTATAGGCGCATATCGCTATGGGTAAGATAAATACTGAAACTTCCTGGCAGATTAAAACTGTGTGCCCGACCGAGACTCGAACTCGGGACCTTTGCCTTTACGGGCAAGTGCTCTACCAACTGAGCTACCGAAGCACGACTCACGCCCGGTACTCACAGCTTTATTTCTGCCAGTACCTCGTCTCCTACCTTCCAAACTTTACAGAAGCTCTCCTGCGAACCTTGCAGAAGTTTCATATCAGCGCACACTCCGCTGCAGAGTGAAAATCTCATTCTGGAAACATCCCCCAGGCTGTGGCTAAGCCATGTCTCCGCAATATCCTTTCTTTCAGGAGTGCTAGTTCTGCAAGGTTCGCAGGAGAGCTTCTGTAAAGTTTGGAAGGTAGGAGACGAGGTACTGGCAGAAGTAAAGCTGTGAGTACCGGGCGTGAGTCGTGCTTCGGTAGCTCAGTTGGTAGAGCACTTGCCCGCGAAAGGCAAAGGTCCCGAGTTCGAGTCTCGGTCGGGCACACAGTTTTAATCTGCCAGGAAGTTTCATATCAGCGCACACTCCGCTGCAGAGTGAAAATCTCATTCTGGAAAATAAATTCTGCCTACAGGAAAATTAGAGAGACTTTTGGAGAAAAGAGAACCACTTGCCTGAATATCAAGAGCTCAGATGGAAACCCAGTTCTAAGCAAAGAAGGGAAAGCAGAAAGGTGGAAGGAGTATATAGAGGGTCTATACAAGGGCGATGTTCTTGAGGACAATATTAAGGAAATGGAAGAGGATGTAGATGAAGATGAATTGGCAGATACGATACTGCGTGAAGAGTTTCGCAGAGTACTGAAAGACCTAAGTCGAAACAAGGCCCCGGCAGTAGACAACATTCCATTAGGACTACTGGTAGCCTTGGGATAGCCAACCATTTAAAAACTCTACCATCTGGTGAGCAAGATTTATGAGACAGGCGAAATACCCTCAGACTTCAAGAAGAATATAATAATTCCAATCCCAAAGAAAGCAGGGGTTGACAGATGTGAAAATTACCGAACTATCTGTTTAATAAGTCACAGCTGCAAAATACTAACGCGAATTCTGTACAGACGAATAAAAAAACTGGTAGAAGCGGACCTCAGGGAAGATCAGTTCGGATTATGTAGAAATATTGGAACAGTGAGGCAATACTGACACTACAACTTCTCTTAGAGAATAGATTAAGGAAAGGCAAACCTACGTTTCTAGCATTTGTAGACTTAGAGAAAGCTTTTGACAATGTTGACTGGAATACTCTCTTTCAAATTCTGAAGGTGGCAGGGGTAAAATACAGGGAGCAAAAGGCTATTTACAATTTGTACAGAGACCAGATGGCAGTTATAAGAGTCGAGGGGCATGAAAGGGAATCAGTGGTTGGGAAGGAAGTGAGACAGGGTTGTAGCGTCTCCCCGATGTTATTCAATCTGTATATTGAGCAAGCAGTAAAGGAAACAAAAGCAAAATTCGGAATAGGAATTAAAATCCATGGAGAAGAAATTAAAACTCAGGTTCGCCGATGACATTGTATTTCTGTCCGCGACAGCAAAGGACTTGGGAGAGCAGCTGAACAGAATGGACAGTGTCTTGAAAGGAGGATATAAGATGAACATCAACAAAAGCTAAACAAGGATAATGGAATGTAGTCGAATTAAATCAGATGATGCTGAGGGTATTAGATTAGGAAATGAGACACTTAAAGTAGTAAATGTATCTTGCTATTTGGGGAGCAAAATAACTGATGGTCGAAGTAGAGAGGTATAAAATGCAGACTGGCAATGGCAAGGAAAGCGTTTCTGAAGAAGAGAAATTTGTTAACATCAAGTATAGATTTAAGTGTCAGGAAGTCTTTTTTTCTGAAAGTATTTGTATGGAGTGTAGCCATGTATTGAAGTGAAATGTGGACAATAAATAGTTTGGACAAGAAGAGAATAGAAGCTTTCGAAATGTGGTGATACAGAAGAATTCTGAAGATTAGATGGGTAGATCACATAACTAATGAGGAGGTATTGAATAGGATTGGGGAAAAGAGGAGTTTGTGGCACAACTTGACTAGAAGAAGGGATCGGTTGGTAGGACATGTTCTGAGGCATCAAGGGATCACCAATTTGGTATTGGATTGCAGCGTGGAGGGTAAAAATCGTAGAGGGAGACCAAGAGATGAATACACTAAACAGATTCAAAAGGATGTAGGTTGCAGTAGGTACTGGGAGATGACGCAGATTGCACAGGATAGAGTAGCATGGAGAGCTGCATCAAACCAGTCTCTGGGCTGAAGACCACAACAATACCCATGTATACTAATACGCTTGTTGGCACACGCAGACAAGTTCTGCATACCATTCAGATAAAAAGGTCTTTGATTTCGAGTCCAACCAAGCGTTCACTGTATCATCGTCATCTTTTGGGAAAAGAAAAAAGTTTGATGGAGCCAAAACTGGAGAATATGGCGGATGACGTAACAATTTGAAATCTGAGTCACGCAGTTTCCGATGTTGTGTGGGCTTTGTGCCCTGGTGTGTTGTCATGATGCAAAAGAACTCTGCACACCAATTCTTCGCGCCATTTTTGCTTTATCACTTCTCAAAAAGTGCAGGAGGGTGCAATAGTGTGATGCATTGATAGTTACAGCCTTTTGCAAGTAATCCATCATAATTACCCCTTTAACATCCCAGAAGAGCCACACTATCACCTTACTGGCTGATTTCTGCACCCAGAATTTTTTTGGGTCCTGGGATGAAGGATGTTTCCAGTGTTATGACTGTTGTTCTGTCTCAGGATCAAAGTGGTGAACCTATGTTTCATCCTTTGTAACATACCTTGCAAGAAAGCCAACTTCATATGCTTCAGATTGGTGGATGAATTCTTCACAACACTGCATATGCTCCTGTCTCTGATCTGCATTCAAGTCTTTACAGACCCACCAATGTGAAGCTTTCTGCATTCTCAAAATATCCACAGCAATGTCATGAGGATGTCCATGGGAGATTCCAAACGTGGTTTCAATGTGCTGCAACGTTTTTCGATGATCCTGCAAAATCGTATCATGAATTCATCAGTTGCAACTGTGACAGGTCTTCCTCTCCTTGGCACATCTACCACGTTTGAAGTTGGACACCCAGTTTTTAACTGTTGCATAAGATGGAGCACTGTCCTTAAGTGTATTCCACATGTCCTCCGGAATTTCCTTGGGCATCACACCTTTCAAATGAAGATATTCAATCACAGCAAGGTTCTTGATTCTCTTGATATTTGCCATTTTGCTTACACTATGGTATAGAACAAATCCCCACCGCAAAACTAATGGAGCTGGAGCTGTGATATTTGACTTGCATACCCACAAAGGGAGCGGCAGGCTATTTACAATTTGTACAGAAACCTGATGGCAGTTATAAGAGTTGAGGGACATGAAAGGGAAGCTGTGGTTGGCAAGGGAGTAAGACAGGGTTGTAGTCTCTCCCCGATGTTATTCAATCTGTATATTGTCCAAACTATTTATCGTCCATGTTTCACTTCATACATGGCTACACTCCATACAAATACTTTCAGAAATGACTTCCTGACACTTAAATCTATACTCGATGTTAACAAATTTCTCTTCTTCAGAAACGCTTTCCTTGCCATTGCCAGTCTACATTTTATATCCTCTCTACTTCGACCATCATCAGTTATTTTGCTTCCCAAATAGCAAAACTCCTTTACTACTTTAAGTGTCTCGGCGAACCTCAAAGTTTTTATTTCTTCTCCATGGATTTTAATACCTACTCCGAATTTTTCTTTTGTTTCCTTTACTGCTTACTCAATATCCTGTGCAAGCTCCTTCATCTCCCAGTACCTACTGCAACCTACATCCTTCTGAATCTGCTTAGTGTATTCATTTCTTGGTCTCCCTCTACGATTTTTACCCTCCACGCTGCTCTCCAATGCTAAATTTGTGATTCCTTGATGCCTCAGGGCATGCCCTACCAACCGATCCCTTCTTCCAGTCAAGTTGTGCCACAGACTTCTCCCCAATCCTATTCAATACCTCCTCATCAGTTACGTGATCTACCCACCTAATCTTCAACATTGTTCTGTAGCACCACATTTCGAAAGCTTCTATTCTCTTCTCGTCCAAACTATTTATTGTTCATGTTTCACTTCCATACATGGCTGCACTCCATACAAATACTTTCAGAAACGACTTCCTGACACTTAAATCTATTTGAGTTAATAAATTCTGAACAACTCATAAAAAAGGAAAAACAATAGATATCTATCTCGATATTTAAGTGAGTTGTCACAGGTTGAATATTTGTGACATAAAAGAGGTTTTTTGGGATAATGCATTTTAAAGTTTCACTTTATAACAGCTGTTTAACCCTTTCGTCCCACCAACTTCTGACACCACCATAGTGCTGCCATTTTCTGGCAGCCCTTCTAAACTCGGAAAAAAATAGGCACTGGACTTCTCCGTGTATAGAAGCATGTGACTGTTGAAATGGGCTGCGCCAATGCTGCCAATTTAGTTGTTTTCCAACTAGATCTAGTTTTTTTGAAAGGCCATCTGGTTGGAAAATGTAAGATATGGTTGCTAGCACGAGATTTAGTCTTTTTAAAATATTATCTGGTTGATTTCTAGTCTTTTTAATATTGTATTTTTCGAAAAGCTTATTTTGTTCGTTCCAGTTCATTTAAGTATGCTAAACAGGCTATAGAAGAAATTACTTTCTTGCAACTGCTTATACTATAAAATCTGTTAAGAAACGTAAAATGTTCGTTCGAAAGGCTGCTTTCTGGCTACCGCGCATGCGCAAAGCGGAAGTCGCGTTCTAAGCGCGTCTGGTCCCAAATATTTCTACTTCAATTGAAGCGCCAGCTGTTTGAAGAGCGACTAGCAAGTAGCCAGAAAATTTTCTGGCGATTTCAAGCTGTCACTTTCGCGCATGCACATAGTTAAGTGGCTTGAAGTGAGGGTACGCAGCCGCGTTTCTCTATTCTCTTTCAATAGCCGATCACACAAGTTCACTGTTTGTGGATCTTCAATAATTGTAAGGTAAGCACTTCATTAGTTCTTACCTTTTATTTTTATTTATTCTTATAAAATCACCTGTAGAAGTTCAGGTGTTCGCCACTCGGTGACAGTCGCTTGTTAAAATGTGTTTGAAGAACCCAGACACCAAGCACGGGTTCTTGGCGTCAGCGTTGACGCGCTAATGCAGTAGCGCCTGTTTGCTGGTTCTCCAAGGAGCTTCCTGGCAGCTCTTCGAATGTAGCTAAGCTTAATTGCTACTGGTACTCAACAATGTAAATTACGAGTGCAAGAAGTACTTAAGTACAGAACTCTTTATTTTGTAAAATTATTTTAAATGTAAGAAGTATTGAAATTGTAATTTAACTGAGTTCAATAATGCATGATACGGTATAATATTTCTATTATATATTCGTATTGTCGAGGGCTGAATAGCTAAATGAAACACAAAGTGCCTGTTATTATTCAGTTATTGTCGAGTTGGTGTCAGAGGTGGCTGTGATTAGTGCTTGTTCTTCTCATTATAGTTCTGTTAAAATGGGTAAAGTTAAACCTCAATACACCCAAAAGTTTAGGGAAGAATGTTTAAAAAAATCCAAAATTTGTCCAATGGTTAACACAAGCTGTAGGAGATAACACAAAGATAGGTAATTTCCAAGAATGATTGCCTGTCGACGTCGCGGGGTGCAAACGATACGTATCGAATGTGCGATCCTAAATCGATCACGCGACTCTGGTGGTGAGCGTTATAAAGGCCCGTCCACATGCAACGATCTGTCTGCGCAAATGTCTGCGCACATCACATCTGCGCAGACAGATCGTTGCGTGTAGACAGAAGATTTGCACCAACCTGAGGTGTGTGCAAACCTGGAAGTTGGAGTTGGAGGTTTGAGCGAAACCTCTCAAATCTATGGGTTCAAACCACATCTGCGCAGACAAGTTGGAGCGTGTGGACAGGAGATCGCCGCAAATCTGGCGCGAAACAGCTGTTTGCTCAGTCTAGTGTTTGTATTTGTGCGCACAGGGCTTTAAAATGGCTGATACTCGTCAGTGTTCTCGAGAGTTTGTAAGTGAATTCATTGAAATATACAGAAACCACCCATGTTTGTGGAAGATTAAAAGTAAAGAATATAGTGACCGAGGCAAAAAGACAGCAGCATACAATGCTATACTTGACAGTTGACGCCTCGCAAACAGAGGAACTGTAATAAAAAAAATCGTTGCGCATTGTTTACCGAAAAGAGTTATCCAAAGTTCAGAAATCTAGAAGATCTGGTGTAGGAGTAAATCAAGTATACCAGCCAACGTTATGGTATTTTGATCTGCTTGGCTTTCTTAGTGATCAAGAAACGCCTAGACCAAGCAGGAGTACAATTGAAGATGAAAGTGGAGTGTCAATGTGCGAGGAAACGGAACACGAGGTAATGTAAAACAATATATTTCACATACGTTTATCAAAAGTTTATTCAAAAGAATATATTTGTGTGAAAACATAATAGAAAATTAACTACTGTTATAAAAAGAACTCATCCTTCAAGACAGCGTAAATAGCTTCACATGTGTTGGGTATTATTTCACTCAACGCTTGTTTCGATATTGCAGTTGAAAATTCCAAATCCTTGTAGCTCCTTCCTGTTGCTAGGAATCTTAATGTTACCGCCAGCCGTTCATTTGGAGAAATTGCACTTCTCATACAAGTATTTTTTCTCATATGAGGGGTTACAAGCTTTAAAGGATAATTATAAGTTTCGACATCCATCCGCAAATAATTTCGCCAGTCGTTAGGATCGCTCTGCAACTCTCGCAGTAAATTTACGTGAGAAAACTACTTTCGCTTTAGCAGCCACTGTCTACACCAATTTGACCGCTTTCTCTGTTTCCTACGGTTGGTCTGAATGCTTTTTTGCAACACAATTTGCGAACACAGACCACAACAGAACTTCGTCCATTTCTATATTTCAAAATAACTGAATTAAATTTTTGACGTTTACGGGGAGCGTAGTCGCTGATGTTTCTTTTCTACACCGACAGATGGCGGGCGAGTAGTAGATTGGGGTTTGTGTCGTGTGAACACACCACATTTGCAGCGATCTTTTGCATGTACAGACATCTGCGCCGATGTCTCCGCAGACAGATCGTTGCGTGTGGACCGGGCTTAAGTATGTCTACAGTGGTCGCTGCAGCAATGACAAAAGAAGACCGTTACAAAAATACTTGTAATTACGAGGGAGATGACCTTACCTTACTCGTCATTGGTGTTGTTATCATGTGAAAGGCCATGTGATATGTACGCTACGGGAACAATACCCTTTTTGCCATTAACTCCCGAAGGTATGTAACTAAGAGCAACTAAGGGAACGAGGGAAAACAGATAAAAATGACGATCACAAATAATTGATCATAGCGCCCGCAACTAGATCGCGTGATCGATTTAGGATCGCACATTCGATATGTATCGTTTATATCCCGCGATTTCGATAGGCAATCATTCTTGGAAATTACCCGAAGGTAGTCTGTAAAGTGTGTCACTTCACTGAAAGGGCTCGGTTGGCTGATATAGACAATCACACAGAAACCTAAGTATGCAGTTTCTTTCGAACTCCCAAAGGCAGGCAGGCAAAAATTAATTTTAAACCAGTCAGGATTCCATAGGACGTTACGAAGCTGGAGGGCCATTCGCCCTCTTCGTGTCCGCACATTGTGCTATAATATTGTGTGATCACTTAGGAAAAATGTGTAAAAATAGGTCCAAAGACAGTCTTATTGCAAGCCAGGTTAAGTTACATTGTACAAAGTGTAGTGCTTTTATCAAGAATGTTCTTGGGTCCTATTTTGCAAACGGTCTGGGAAGTGATGTTGATGATGGTATGTACAGTATTTTAATTGACGAACCAACTGATATTAGTGTCACTGAACTTCTAGCAATTGCTATAATTTATCATAGTACAACATCTCACAAGATTGTTTCGACATTCCTTACAGTAGTCGAACTTAAAAAATTCAGTGCTGAGACCATTGTACCAGCTTTTAAAAAGGCGTTGAAAGAAGTTAAATTAGATTTAAACAAATCGCAGGAAATAGGAACAGATAATGCTAGTGTGATGGTCTAGGCGTGTGTGTCATTCCATTCAGTTGGCAACCTCTGCAGCAACTGCTGGGGTCGTACGTCCTTGGTCCAACGGCGAGGTAGAAAGAGTATTCAGCCAGTTGAATATCGTCAAAACGAAGATAAGGAATCGAGTGCGTACAGGTATGCTAAACGCCATATTAGGGATTCGTGCAGATCTTCGCAGAAAGAATCGGTACTGCCATAATTACATATTTCCTGAGTCAGTTCTCACAACAAATGGGACAACTGTTGCATATAAATCGAGACCATCAACTTCTACTGCAACTCCTCTTTCCTATGAGGACGATGACGATTACGATAATGATGAAGATGACATTCTTATCCAGTTTTCGGTAAGCTTAATAAAAAAAATGTATATATGTAGTCTATATCTCGAGTGAGTGGCGTTTCATTGTCATTTCTATGCTTCTGAACAAAAATTTAGAATATAATTCTTTTAAGGCATTTTTTAGTCTTTTTTACTTTTAAACAAGGTATATACGACCCGGGACAACCTAGAGATGCACGGAATTTTTTCATCCGGGAGCAAACCGGGAAAATCCCTGGAGTTTTTTTAGAATTCCGGGAATTTTTCTTTGTTTTAGTTTTCAGTTAAATTTTCGTAATTATTTCCTCTAAGCCAACAAAGGACATTACTGTATCCCACTACTGCAGAATGATACTGCAGCAAAAAAATTTCCTTTTACGCAAGAAGAACTATGTGCGAGAATGTACGATGAATTTCTTAAATCAGAGAGCCATTGACTCTGATTCAAAAATCAAGTCTTTGAGGACGAGTTATTTTGAAGAATTTCGAGTCCAAAAAGTCAGACATTTATGTCATTATTAAACATTTTACTGGCACATTTGTGTGATGTAACACGCGCAAAAAAGATCGACTTTACATGTGAAAGATCAGCTTCTCTTGCGGCTTATTAATCTGTAGGTAGTGGAGAACGAGCGTGGTAATTACGCCGATAATACTCACTTCCTATGAATACTTTTATCCTTGCAGCGTATATACAATGCGTGTAGCATAGAGCGCATACCACACTCTAACATAACAGTCGTGATACTTCGTCCCGATTTTGTTGCCTACCGCGCCAGCAGCGCCCCAAGCGGCCAGTGACTTAAACTGTGAGTTCGGCGCAATCGTGAAAGCGAATAGTATTTATTTATTTACATCCCATAAATGCAATACTGCGAGACATTCCCATGGATGTAGGACGTTTCAGAACTATTACAAATAATACAAAAGGAATACATAAAAGTACCTCTTGCAAGAAGATATCTGGTATAAGACAATATACACATTAATAGGTGTAGAAAAAATTACTTTAAAAATGCGGTAGATCTTAATAGCTAAATGAAAGACACAGTAATGTTAAGAGTGATTGTGAGTATCTTAATGACAATAACACATCAAATTAGTAAATGGAAAATCCAATTACAGTTAACTCTACTGAATTATTCTTGTACCAAATAGAAGGAATTATCTAATAAATCTACATCTACATGACTACATTTAAGTGCTTGGCAGAGGGTTCATCAACCACAATCATATTATCTCTCTACCATTCCACTCCCGAACAGCACGTGGGAAAAACAAACACCTAAATACTGTTTGAGCTGTTGTTTAAATTTGGGAAGCTCGTGGATAAGTAATTTCAGTGATAGTGGGAGATCATGGAACACCTTGCAGCTCATGTAATGGACTCCTTTTTGTACAATAGTAAGGTTTTTTGATTCATAATGGAGATCCATCTTCCTCCTGGCATTGTGGGTATGGTATGAATCATTGGTTTTATACGATTGTCCATTTTTACCAATGAAACATAACAGGCAGTAGATATATTGGCATGCAGTTGTCAGTATCCATAATTTTCTGGGAAGGTTCCTACAAGAATGTCTAGGCTGGACTCCGCTCATTATCCTAATAACTCTCTTTTGGGCAATGAATATTTTTTTGAATATTGGCTGAGTACCCCATAAAACCCCATACAGCAATAATGCATGCAAATAACTAAAATAAGCAGTTCTTGTGGTGTCTCGGTCACATACGAACAGCGAATGTTGCTGAGCTGAGTTTTTTGTGGAAGTGCAAAAATATGTTCAGGCCATTTTAGACTTGTCAATGTGTACACCCAGTAACTCACTATCATTCAATGTAATACTTAATTATTCCTCAACTTTTTTCCTTACTTGGAAATGCACAAACAAAAATGCAAGGGAAGGTCATTGATAAAGTGGTTGTGTATTCTGATTTCTACACTGGTTTTTACAAACGGGAGCGTTTGTAGCGCAATAAATTGCAGCAAGAAAAGGAAGAAGACACCACAGCTGTTTTTGTTAGGTTTCCTAAGAACCCTGAGAGTTATATACCATCATGTTACTAAACTGTATCGTCAGGATTCACTTGCAAACTACATGTGAATTAATGATTAATGTTTCGTTTTAAGAGCAGAAAATGGCTAGTTAATAGCAGACGAGAAGACCTTACGAAAAAAGACCAAGTTTACCTGCATAATAATATTTGGTTTTATTCGCTACATTTCGAACAAAACCAGTTCATGAACGCAGACTATAATAAACTCCTGTGGAATGTTGTACCCACACTCTTTGACATCCCAAATAAGCCACGATGAAGAGGAAACAACCACAAAGATTCGACAATCCATCTAAAGCTGTAAAACAGTCCTATGACACAGAAGCAGCTAGTTCACTTCTCCATATATCAGTGCCAGATTCGTATGAATCATCAACACAGACCTGCTTTGATGATGAAGTGGTTAGTTTAAGTGCAGATATTCGTGTCTTACAAAAGCGTAATGTTTAGTATGTATTTCATTCACTTCTGTTGTAAGTCACTTAATTTTTCTTGCTTTCGTCGTGTGGTGACATTTTTTTAGCACCTTGTTCACTGACAGATTGTTTGAAAATTATTCAACTATTTCGTTTTGCGCGAATTGTAATGTAATCAGCTCATTATGTTTTCAACATATTTCACCCATTATTTGGCAGTTGGTTGACCCACTTAGCATAATATAAAGATGAAGGTCGTACTTGTGGCAACAGGCGACAATGACAAACACAGTAACGACGAACACAGTAGGCTTACCGAACGATAAATGAGCGTCGATCACTTTTGCATGTAGAGGTACATATCTGTGCTTTTTAAGTGTGAACCTGTGTGTTTATGTTCTTTTGATATGAACGAGGTAAGCTGCCATTCTATCCAACGTCCCAAGTGTTTCTTTACGAATGTGTTGTAGCTTGCCACTCGATTCATGGTTTTGTCCATACTTGCACTTATTTTAGAATCATTTTTAGAAATATATATATGCCTTCTGATCCTGCACAAACCCTTGGAGGCAAGAAAATAACTCAAATATGTCGTAAATTACGTAGGAAATGGATGCAAAACAAACATCATGCTTACGTCGCGTCTGATGTTCACCTTACTCGGCGCTTGGAGAGCTAGTGTCGCTCCATCTGTGAAACGGCAACGACTTTTACAGCAGTGAGTGTTGCGACTGTAATGTTAGACTGTGGCGCATGCCACAGAGAATTGATCTGGCAAAGATACAGCTGTTCTCGATGCGGAAGGGTAGCGGTATTGTTGGGGGTGGGGGGGTGGGGGTTGTGGGCTGTTTTACGTCCCCGGTCCCCACCAATCTTCGATTCGAGGCCAATATTATATATGAAAAAAACCATTGCTTTTCTTGTAGCAACACTATGTATATTAATTTAATCCGTTAATTTTTCCTATTTGTGTGTTCACGCTACTCACCAGTGATGGTTTTATTGGGTGAGTACATCACATGAATATCCGCTTCTTCGGCTGGCAAGATCGCGTGACATGACCTGTGGCTGGCTTACAAAAGTGCACCCCTATCTCGGTTTCAATGCTTCGGAAAGTTAAATGTGGTGTTTGATGGAATTCGAATTTATATTTTCGTAATATGAAACTATGCAGCGTATATGTTGGTGCTCTTCAAAGACCTTTCTAAAACGTGTTTTTTTTCCGGAGTTTCGTTTTCTATAGTGCCAAGAAATTCTACGCGAGTGTATAAAACCATAACCACTGAAACGACTGATAACTTTTACAGCTCTGAGGGAAAGTATACTGTCAATTAATACGGAAAAAGTGTATTTTCACCCGGGAATTTTTAACAGGGAAATCTGGGAAAAATATGGGAATTTTTTTCTTGTCTATATATACACCCTGTTAAAGTTTTTTTCAGTGTATTTACAATTAGTGGGACGCACGTGTCTCAGTTACCATTGTATGGCTCTATGTTCCTTGATAGTGAGTTTATGTTGCCATATAGTAGTACTCATATTTAAAAGGAATTTTTTTGTAAATTTGTGTGCTAATAAAAGCACAGCATATGATTTACAACAATTACGGTACCGTAAAGCTGGGTAACTTTGAACAGCAATTTAACAGCTTTTTAAAATAAATGCTGCACTCTAATGTGTAAAAATGGCACTGCGGTCAGAGTCGGTAAATATAACTATAATCGATACTATTAGATGATGTAACAGTCGATATGAAGTAATGTTATACCAACGCCAGAAAATAAAATAATTTTCTGGAAATGTAAGTTACTTCACAACCGCAGAAACATTTGCCTATTAATAGAAGCATTTTTGAGTTTAAAATTTGAAACAAGTTTTTGTGGGCAAGGATAACACTTGAATGAACATTTACAGAATGCATAAAATGCTACATTTATTCATTAGTGACGTAAAAAAAGTAAAATGTGAAGGCTTGTCTTTCAAGGGGTGACTTTGAACAGCACCTTCCTTATTCTTTGACACATCAGCTCCATGGAAAATATATTTTAATGAAGCTTCCTTCAAAGAAAAGTGTAAAATATTATGTTGGGCAGGGTTATCACTGATGATGAAACTACACTTTTGAGGGAATTGCATTCCAAGGTGGAATCAGATAATTTTTTTGTGTGTGGCCTAATGTTCCCAATGTGTCAGGTTTTGGGAAAGATGACATTTTTCGGATTATACCTGATTCTAAGATAGATAGAAGGGAGAGGTTTTATTTTGAGTTTAAATTTGATATCTCTGAAGTCTTTTAGAGTGGATACCCTTTCCCAGCAGCTTCCTTTCCTGTAGAGTATTTACAGATGTATTTCTTTTTTCAATACTTTTATTGAAGTCATACAGACTGTTTTGAAAAGATTTATTTTTTTATAATTTTCTTATTTCATAGGTAGCTCAGCACCCAATTCCATTATTAGTAAAATTAAACCATAATCATATGAACAGTTTCAGGTGATTAAAGAAAACTCATAAAAATACTCAAATTTTTCTAAGTAAGTTACTTTCAAAACTATATATATAAAATACCATGCTGTTTCATATGAAAGGAGTGTCATTAACAGTAATTGACATAACTCCCACAGAATAGGCAAATGTTTACATGTTCAAAGTGACCCCAACCCATGAGGTGAAATTGAACAGTGAAAAAAATAAAAAAAAAACAAGTGTGGGGGATAGAAAACATATAATGCACTTTATCATATTCAACAATACATCTTGCAAATTCCCAAAAAGTTTCATGTCAATATCTTGAGAAGTTTCTGTTTAACTTACAAAATGAATTTCAAATGTTCAAAGTCACCCACTTTTGGTACCTATAATTTGCATTAAAGAAGCTGCGAGACATCGAAATTGTGGTTTTTGTATTTTCACTGGCAAACAACCCAGAAGACTCTGAAATTCAAGTTGATAATGATGATGTTTATGAAGACATTTCATTTTCTGGTCATTTGTCTACTCCAAGCACCTAGAAACGTGTACAGACAGTTTTATAGAACAGTTTGTTACCAACTGTGTATTACATCCTGATTTCGTTGATAGATGAAAACATTGGTGTTGCTAGTGAAACTGAAGTGAATTATGAACAAATTCATGAAACTGCTGAATCCATAGAGTCAGACTGGGATGATGCTGTACATTTTAAAGCACTAAATTTACTGTCAGTGCTTGAACCAAAACCAAGAACAAACTTTGCTTTGACAGGCAATGAATTTGTGTATTTTGATAAATTATTTGATGGTACAGCAGATATGCTTTCAATCAAATCTGTATTACAAACAGAAGTATAGTACACAGCAGAAAGAGCTCACAGTTTAGAAACTTAAAGCTTTTCTGTGCTTGATAATAGTAATGGGTATTGGTCAGTTGCTGGAGCTCAAACCAACATCATCTATAAATGCATAGCCAATGTTATTCCATTTGCTTGGTATAAGAAAATGGTAGAGAACCTTCACAGCAATGATAATTTGTTATGCCCAGCAAAAAATGATTCAAGTTATGACAAGTTGTATAAAATCAGACAACTTATATTGGCACTAAAAAACATGCTTGGAAGTTCATCACCCTTGTACTTCACTGGTTGTTGATGAGTCATTGGTAGCATTCAAAGGTAGAAAAAGTCTTAAGCAGTACATGCCCATGAAATCCATAAAAAAAAATTACAAAACATTGTGCCTAGCCGATGCAGACACCGGTTTGTTTTGAAGTTTACATAGGTAAACCTGACGCCAATGCCAGATGTGTGAAACAGTTGTGTTGGAATTGGGTAAACCTTTTTTCAATCCAATAGAATTTATGTTTTTGATAATTTTGTTTACAACATTAAGACTAATGAATGTATTGAGGAAAAAAGGGCTTTATAGTTGTGGTACTGTCGAGAGAAAGGAAAAAGGCTTCATGAAATTTTGTTGAGTAAATTATATTGTCTAAGCCATGCAGAATTCACATTTGCTGTCAAATGTGTTGTTTCTGTGTCAAAGATCTTTGACCACATTCATGGGCTGTATGTGGACTCAGTTGGTGTCATGCTTTCGTATGAATCAGTTGCACAACGACTGGGATTCACGGTATACAGTTTTATGGCGCTATACAGTAAGCTCATTGACTCGAAAAAAGAGTATGGGGCCTAAAGATGGCTAAATGAATTGCCAAAACTGGTTGAGTTTGAATTAAAATGAAATAATCTGAAGTATACTGCTGTTGGTAAAGTTTATTGAATTGAAAAGTACGTACCAGCTGATGTCCCCTGGCCATATTGGATCGGCAGAGAAATTAGCATTTCATGTCCAGCAATAGTACATGTTTATAATAATACTATGGGTGGAGTAGATCATTTTGACAGCTAAGAGAAACATACATGATTTGCAGTGATCAGTGAAATGGTGGCACCGACTGTTTTACTTTTTGTTGACTTACCCACTGTCAACTTTTATATATTATTTAAACTCTCAAGAAAAAAAAATACCACTTGCCATTTGAGATGAGATTGACAAGACAGCTGATAAATGGATTTTCACCCAGAGTGAAGAAGGGGTATATCGCCTGCTTTCTGCTCCAGTAAAAGAAGTGTCACTACCATGCCAGAGGAAGTCAGACTTTTTAATGTCAGGAATCATATTCCAAAGGAACTAAAGACCAGGAGGTGATGTGGGATTTGCAGTACAAAAGAGACTGAAAAATGGACAAAATATGTTTTTTTTTTCCTTTAATGCTCCATCTGTATTTCACCTTGTTTTTACAAATTTCATGTAAAGTAAATAATGTTCACCAGCTTGTACCTATAATGTGCCACTCTGTATTTCACCTTGGTTTCACAAACTTCATGTAAAGTGACTAATGTTCACTAACTTGAAAAATGTATTTTTATTAGAAGTAATAACGGATTCATCATGTATATGTAATGGCAAAAATGACAAATCTATTACCCTACTGATTAATGTTAACCCGTAACCAGTATGGTGGGGTCCTAGGGGTCCCAAACAGTTTTATTTGATCCATAATTCCCTCAGGGGCCACTATTAGGAGCTCTGGTTCACACTACCTTTCAGGCAGTAACATCTAAGCTGTTGACAGACGTGGTTGTTCTGCGGTAAGATTTATGAGTTTTATTAAGTTATTAGTTTTGTTCAATTGATAGTGGAGCATGGGGTCTGTATGACCACATTACACTATTAGTGAAACGTATTTATTAAAAATAATTGATATTGTTACAGTCAAAAATGCCATATTCACAGCGACAGTCGATGAATGTTAATGATCCTGATTTTCTGGAATGGCTGGAAGGTATTATGAGCAATTGTGGAAGTGACCAGGACTTTGATCCAGATTTGGGAAGTGACCATGATTCGAATTCGGAGTTAGATTATGGGACCAATGACAATCAGGAACATGAAGCTGAATCAGGTATTTCTTCAGAAAATTTAGATCAAGGATGGGGTTTGCATGAAAACGTTGCATCCCAGGGCATGACAGCTCAGAATCATTTTGGAAAAATTAGGTTCAAGTGGTGTTCCACTCCACCTGCCATAAATGTACAAACCCGTTCCCACAGTATAATTGTCCATTTACCAGGAGTTATAGGCGCTGCTGACCTACTTGGAAAAAGTTGCTCTGAGCTAGCTGCTTGGTCTTGTATTTTTACAAATGATACTTTAGATGAAGTATTATTATGTTCAAATAAAAAAATGGAGGTCATAAGAAATAACTTTACAGATAACAAATGCGTGGTAGCAGATATTGATATTGTGGAGTCAAAAGCATTCCTTGGCCTTCTCTTCTTCATTTCTATTTTAAAATAAAATGACGATGATTTGAACTCAATATTTGCAGCTGATGAGACTTTGAGAGAGATTTTCAGATGCACTATGTCAGAGAAAAAATTTGCAATAATTTTAGCTGCCCTCTGATGATTCAGTTACTAGATAAGAGCGTACATAAACAGACCTAATTGCAGCAACTTCTCATATATTTAATATATTTCTAAAAAATTGTTCTGTTAGTGAGCAAGCATGCATCGATGAAATGCGTATTGGCATTAGAGCCAGGTGTAAATCTAGAATGTAAATTCCAAATAAGTCAAGAAAATTTGGTATACCAATTTTTGCAATGAATGATCCGAAACCCATTATTTTTTGGATAGATACATTTATGCTGGTAAAGTAAGTGATAGTAATACTTTGCCAGAAGAAGAGAAACAATTGTCAAAACCATGCAGGCTGTCCTTAGGTTGACAAAACCAATCAAAGGAACCAACTGCAATATCATGTCTGACAATTGGTTCTCGTCCATTAAAGTTGTGAGGGAGTTGAGGAAAAGGGGCCTTACTTATGTTGGGACTTTGAAGAAAAATAAATAAGATTTCCTAAAGGAATTTATTCCCTCAAAAGTAAGGAAATCAGGAACATCAGTTTTTGGCTTTGAGGAAAATATGACCAAGAAAGGCAGTGGGTTTAGTTAACTTGATGCACCACAGCGCTACTGTTAATGACAAAAATGGAAAGCCTAAGATAATATATTATTACAATGCCACAAAAGGAGAAATCGATGCTCTTGACGAGAAGTGCGTAGTATACTCTACAAACGGGAGAAGCAGAAGGTGGCCCCTTAGGATGTTTTTATATGCATTGTTGATTATTTCTTCTGTAAATTCATATGTGATTTATTCATCATTGCTGGCACATAAACAATTATCAAGGTTTGACTTTATTAAAAATTTGGCGAGCCAGCTGGTTGAACTGCAACTTCAGAGGAGGGTCATCAATTTGCACATTCTGTTTGATCTTAGACAGTCAATTGCTAGGTTGGTAAATTACCAAATCCCCAAACCCCCAGCTGCTCCTGGTAAAATAATAAGGTGTGAGTAGTGCCCAAGGATCAGGGATAAAAAAGCTAAGGTTTACTGTGCTCATTGCTGAACACCAGTATGCATGGACTGTGCCAAGAGTGTCTGTGAAGAATGCCTGTAAGAGTGTTTGTGATTTTTATAATATTTTATTTAATTATCATTTGTCCAATTTTTAACATTCCTTACATAGTAAATACTAAAAATCAATCAGTATTTTTATGATTTTTCATGTACTCATGTCTTAATTTTAATGTTTAATATGTTGTAATTTTCATTTTTACCTTTGCAATTTGTTAAATATGTTGTTTGTTGTAGTTCTGCTTAGTGTATTCATCTCTTGGTCTCCCTCTACGATTTTTACTCTCCATGCTGCAATCCAATGTCAAATTGGTGATCCCTTGATGCCTCAGAACATGTCCTACCAACCGATCCCTTCTCCAGTCAAGTTGTGCCACAAACGCCTCTTCTCCCCAATCCTATTCAATACCTCCTCATTAGTTATGTGATCTACCCATCTAATCTTCAGCATTCTTCTGTATCACCACATTTCGAAAGCTTCTATTCTCTTCTTGTCCAAACTATTTATTGTCCACGTTTCACTTCAATTAAATTTCCGTAATATTGTCCCCAAGTACATCGCCCTTGTATAGACCCTCTATATTCTCCTTCCATCTTCCTGCTTTCCCTTCTTTGCTTAGAACTGGGTTTCCTTCTGAGCTCTTGATATTCATACAAGTGGTTCTCTTTTCTCCAAAGGTCTCTTTAATTTTCCTATAGGTAGTATCTATCTTACCCCTCATGAGATAAGCCTCTACATCCTTACATTTGTCCTCTAGCCATCCCTGCTTAGCCATTTTGGACTTCCTGTCGATCTCATTTTTGAGACGTCTGTATTCCTTTTTCCCTGCTTCATTTACTGCATTTTTATATTTTCTCCTTTCGTCAATTAAGTTCAATTTTTCTTCTGTTACCCAAGGAGTTCTACTAGCCCTCGTCTTTTTTCCTACTTGATCCTCTGCTGCCTTCACTACTTCACTCCTCAGAGCTACCCATTCTTCTTCCACTGTACTTCTTTCCCCCATTCCTGTCAATTGTTCCCTTATGCTCTCCCTGAAACTCTGTACAACCTCTGGTTTAGTCAGTTTATCCAGGCCCATCTCCTTAAATTCCCACCTTTTTGCAGTTTCTTCAGTTTTAATCTACAGTTCATAACCAATAGATCGTGGTCAGAGTCCACATCTGCCCCTGGAAATGTCTTACAATTTAAAACCTGGTTCTTAAATCTCTGTCTTACCATTATATAATCTATCTGATACCTTGTAGTATCTCCAGGTTTCTTCCATGTATACAACCTTCTTTCATGATTCTTGAACCAAGTGTTAGCTATGATTAAATTATGCTGTGTGCAAAACTCTACCAGGTAGCTTCCTCTTTCATTTCTTAGCCCCAATCCATATGGATTCATGGTCTGGACATAACGACGCCTCTGTTTTTGTGGAGGACGACGAAAAATCTATAGATGTGATGTGGATTCCGCCTGAAACTACTAGTGCAATTCAACTTGTCAATAAAGATTTTTTTCGACAGTGGAAAGAATTTTTCAAGAAATTATCAGACAGCATAATTTCTGATACCTCTCTCTCATTTCAGTTTTGTTAGCGGAACAGTATTTTTAAACTCGTCATTTGTTCATTACCAGTTTTCTTCGCCACGCTTTACGGATTTGATCAAGTATGCCCGGCATGCAGCGCAATATACAGAACAACGGCCGGTACCTTTTCTGACTCCATCCCAGTTCTGTCTAAATAAAACTAGCAGTTACTGCGAAGTGCCCGACTGCATTAATTTTTCCTTTGTGTAGTCTTCCTGGTGCAAGAAAAATGTTTGTTTTTGCCATTCAATAGATGCTTCGCATTTTTGTGGTGACTGCAGGGAATAAACAACACTCAAACATTATTGTACGGAATGAGTTACAGGAATCATAAAATGTAGTACTGCAAGACACATTTCATTTCAACAAATTACAAGTCCTTCTTGATGAAAGTCATCTGTGACATCAAATACTGCCATGTTTTTATTTTCTCTGTTAGACAGTTTTATCGGAATTTCAAGTGCAAGAATTGAACTGTCGATATGAAGTTGTTAAAAAAAATGTTTGTGTATTTTAAGCCAGGTTTCCATGTGAGCGAACAAGCTAACAAGCACAAGCAAAAGAGAATTCTGTCTGGTGTACCCGGTAAGCCTGTTGCAGGTCTTTCAACTGGACGTCACTGCAGCTACTTACATGTCCCTAACATTCCCCAGTTAGCTAATCAGAAAATGTAACTTCAACATTTTTTACAAAATACTTGCAGTACCTCTTAACAGCTAAAATTTTGACAGTGAATTTCTTTCATTGCCCTCTTCCTGCGTAAAAAAATTCAGGGTAGGTTTCGACGCGTCTTATTGGACCATTCCCTTGTTAGACATGGAATGAGTGTGCGCGTATGCGCCCCAGGCGACGAGCGTGCGACCTTCTTTGATGTAACTTGAGATCAGCTGATCGCGCTGCAGAATGCGTGATCTACGCTGTCGCCACATTCTTTTCAGTTAATGTAAGGATACAGTTTCCTACCAGATTGTCTCTCGTGCACGTCAGATGGGTGAAACCAATTAAGGGTATGATGTATGCTGTACCACAATTAGCTGCAAGCGACCCAGTACGCAAAGGCGGAGTAGGTAGAAAGAAGGTATCTCTAGTGCTTGGAAAGCGCAAGGCACAAGGCATGCTTTGGGGTCATATAATTAGTTATGTTGTTAGATTCTTTGCAATCTTATATTGGTGTTAGATTTATTCTTGACGTTTGGGTTATGAGTATGTTAGCATTGTGTTGTGTTTGGGTGAATTTAGGGTTTTGAAGTCATTGCCACGTGTGTTTCTCCTTTATTATTGTAGCGTTGTTGTCAGGGTTTTGTTGTTGTTGTTTCTTGTTTTATATTTGTCGTTAGTTAGTCGTTCCGGAAAGAGGGAGGGGATGATGAACGGTTTCATTCCTCAGGTGGTGACTTCATGAGGACATCCTCACGATCTCAATGGTCTTGGGTTGCCATACTTCATTGGGAGTGGAGCAAAACGGTTAACTTTCGTTCAGCCATTGAAATCAGGTATGTTGTTTTCTAGGGTATCGTATGTCTTCCTTATGAGCTGTCAGTGCACATTGAAATCAACAGTAGAGATCTGGAAAATTAGGAATGAAATCCAGAGTCTGGAAGATGCTTTTTTTTCGTAGTTGTATAAAGAGGCACAGGGAAGTGTCGTTTTTAGGAAGTGCGAGGGGAGTATTATGAGGTACAGTTTACCTATGGAATAATAAGAACACAATTCCCCTAGCCGGTGGATTTTGTACCATGGACCATATTTCAGAGGGAAAGAGCTTGGTTAAATGCGGGAGATAAATTACTAAACATGGTGTTCAGGACAGTGAATGAGGAGGATGTTCTGAAATTAAATTGAATACTTGATAATGTCCAGCAAATGTCGAGTCCTGTGAAGAGAGTCGCAGACTGGCAACCAACACTGTTATCTAGTTTAGAGAACGGAATATTAAATAATGTGAGGTTAGTAGAAGTGTTAACTATGGAGCTAACTTGGTATACTAGTGATACAAAGAAAGTGTAGAACAACGATCTATGGAGGATAGAGGGGCAGTTAAGTTCATTGGATGACAAGTTGGCTATAAGGTTACTCCATGCATTGGCAGAGCGGCTGTGTGATTGAAGGAATGAGGTGGCCATATTGCAGAAACCAATGCATCATACAGTAAATGGATAGATCAGTCTGATATTGAGTCCATCCTGGGAGCTTATGTTGGGATTATGCCTAGTGGAGAAGCAGTTCCCAGCAAAATTAAGACACATATTGGAAGTGACAGGAAGTAATTAGCATTGTTTTTTCATTTGGCTAGGATAAGTGTAAGAACAGAGGGAGCAAGGGTATATACGACGATTCACTTACCTGCAGCAGGAGTTGGTTCAAAATTTCAATGTCACACCATTCACCCATATCCTGTGAAACGTGGTGTAACAGGGAAATTGATAGAAATGAGGATCCAGGGGGTATTGTTGATTTCAGATAGTAGGGAAGCTCATGTGGTTATGTCTGAGAGGATTTGGAGAAGTGGACTCGAGGAACTATTGTTGCCTGTCCAGACACACTGACACACACTGATAAGTGGTCGTGTGAGGGACTAAGTTTTTAGAGAATGTGAATGAGACAAGTTGTGAAAAAGAAATCTCGTCCACATTGTTTTACTTCCAGAAGGTAGGAAGTCAATGGGTACACTTGGTCTTGTAGCCAGAAACTTTGGTGGAAAATTGTTATTAAAAGGGAAGGCTGAGAGGCTGAGAAAATTACAATTGCAGGGAAGCAGAATTATCATCAATAATACAGCTTGTGAGATAGTTGGGAAGGATTTCCACCGTCTAGCTGCACTCACTGGTATGACTGTTGTGATTTCAGTGAAGTAGATGTTACAACATATGTAAATTTTTAAGAAAATAGTCAGTAAGAGATTACATCGATGAGCGTTTCAGCTACCAGTTGTGGTGTGTTTCTACTAGGTATTTGCATATTTCATTTCTGTAATAAACACAGGTATGTACAGCCTACAGATACACCAATGTATCGGTTGCCAGTCAAGTCACTAGTTGGCATAGGCCGAGGGAACATTCGATGAAAGTAAAGCATAAGCATTAGATTAATGATATTTTAGGAAGTTCCTGGAGACTGCTCTTTGAGAGTAATCTCATGTTAGTAATGGATAAAGGAAAAACCCATCTTGTATAGCTCATGGTTAAAGCTGGGTGATGCCATGAGCTTAGTAAAGATTTTTCTTGGGTTAACAGTAATTTCAATTAAAGAGTAGTCTTCGAAGATTTGGGCCAGATTATTCGAATGAGGAGAGGTGTGCTGCACTCCACATGTGAATAGTGAATTTTTAAAGTTTTATTCCTACCTCTGCAAAGCAGTAGAGACCAATCCGGCTGATGTGCTAATACATTAAGCCACTGGATGGTATTATTGGCGCTTTGACAAAACACTTCAGGCAAGTGGAGGTTTGTGACACTAATCAATAGTCGAGTGCATGGAGCAGCTAACACAGCGTGACCAAGTGTGGAGCAATATTTTGTAACTTGGGCATTTGTGTCCTACTGAGGAATCCACGTATTGCAAATTTAGCTGGGCCTAGTCAAGTGTCCTCAGGAGAGTGCGAGCTAGGAAAAGCTGACAGGACAAGTAATAGGAAGCAAACTTTCCTGGCCCCCCCTCCATCAGGTCTGTGTGAGAAATGTTACATAAGTAATCGAGCTTAGGGGTTCAAACATTCGGTCACGCCGCCATTCTGTCTCTTTAACCAGCGAGTTCTGGTGAGACGTGCCTATCTGTGGCGTAGCGCCCACAGGACTTGAGAAACTTCACTGATGTGGGGAGCTGGTATGCAGACAGCATCCGCCCTCTGAGGCACTTCTGCCAACAGACTGCAAGCTGTCTACAATCTGGCTGAGGGAGACAAAGCCTTTTGGCCATCTAGAAGTAGCGTAAAGAGCATCTACTGCGCATGGATTTGTTCGAATTTATGTGCAGATATGAAAAAAAAAAATGCAGCCACAGGGCAGAAAGCGACGAGGATGTGTAATTTGGACTGGTAATTGAGGGATCGCTTCAATTTTGCAGTCGTGCTTTATGGGTTTCCAAAGAAGAAAGGGGCCTGATGGCAATGGTCACTAGAAAAATGAATGTTGTTGTACAGACTGTACGCTACACTATCTCGAGTTAGGTGTGCACTTATGGTTTTGGTCAAGCATTGAAGCAACATGTTGAACATGTTGCCAAAAAGCCTTGTTAATTATCAGTTGTTGTGAGTTAAGAATTTGCTTGAATATAGAAGAATGATGGAAACTGTGTTTGTGATGTGAGTTGTTTAAACGTAGAAGCTCTCTTATAGCCTTCACCCTTTGTGCAATCAGAAAAGAAGTCAGTGGTCAAACACGAGGCACTGCATAGCAAGATGGGAACTGGGAAATTCGAAAAGAAGATAACCGTTAGTACAGGAAATGAGTAAAGACTTGTCATTTCGCAATATGTTGACCTCTTAAAATCAATTCACAACAACAAAAATTTCTCAGAACACTCAACATGGGAACTACAAGTAAGGGTGGGGGTGCATAACTGGCAAAACTCTGGAGGAACAGGGCGGGGTCCGCAGCTCGTGGTCATGCAGTGGCGTTCTCGCTTTCCGCACCCGGGTTCCCGGGTTCAATTCCCGGCGCGGTCAGGGATTTTCTCTCTCTCGTGATGGCTGGGTGTTGTGTGATGTCCTTAGGTCAGTTAGGTTTAAGTAGTTTTAAGTTCTAGGGGACTGATGACCATCGATGTTAAGTCCCACAGTGCTCAGAGCCATTTTTTAGCTGGGTGGGCCATGCTCACTTTTCATTGATGGAGGCACGTATGGTGTCACTTGCTGGTAGACTCCTCAGTATCGTGGTAGCTACAGCCTGTGAACCAGAACCATGAATGTCACCAGTGCGTCAGGTGTTCAATAAGTTTTGCAATTGGTGCATTTGCAAGCACACAGTCCGGCTTCAGCACAGCTGGAGCACTGTATAAAGCTGTCTGAATAAACACTTGTCAATAGTACCACTGTTCGACAGTACGCCTGGCGTAAATCTGCCCTCTCCACTACCATTTTTCTCACCAATCTTGATATGTAGTGGCCTGGAATAGGCCAATTCATTATGATAATTATTACTAAATTGGATTGAGGTCGAATGGAGAATTGATGCCATGCAACATGCTTTGTCTTTGCATGGGAGTTGCTTACGTTACGAAAATTCCGCCGGCCGTCGTGGCTCAGCGGTTCTAGGCGCTACAGTCTGGTCCCGCGCGACCGCTACAGTCGCAGGTTCGAATCCTGCCTCGGGTATGGATGTGTGTGATGTCCTTAGGAAGTTAGGTTTAAGTAGTTCTAGTTCTAGGGGACTGATGACCACAGAAGTTAAGTCCCATAGTGCTCAGAGCACTATTGCCCCAATTTAATCCTCGTACCATGGAAAGATGAGTGATATCAGTATTTGTGTCAGTGGTGTCGAGAAAAACATTAAATTGTTAAATTTGAACAGAACTTCAGGGCCAGATTAAATCCATGTCAGATTCTATACTGAAATTGCATTTGAGTTAGCCCCTCTTTTTACTGTAATCTATCATAGACCCCTGCCTCGAACAAAAATCTGTGCCCATTACTTGCAAGAAAGCAGTGGTAACACCCATTTACAAGAACGGTTGTAGAAATGATCCACAAAATGTCGTCCAATATCCTTGACACTGATTTGTTGTAGACTCTCAGAACATATTCTTCGTTCAAACATGATGAGGTATCTTGAACAGAATTACCTCCTCCATACCAGATTCCAAAAACATTGATCATGTGAAACCCACTTTTCTGACATGACATACTGAAAGCTTTGAATCACGACAATGAGATAGGTGCAGTATTTCTTGATTTCCAAAATGCATGTGTCTCAGTACCACCACTTATTGTCAAGAGTTCCATCATATGGGGTATCAAGTGAAGTTTGTGGCTGGATAGTAGGTTTTTAGGTAGGGAAGACACAACACGTAATTTTAGATGGAACGTCATCGTCAGACGTGGAAGTAACGTCAGGTGTGTCCCAGGAAAATGTTTTGGGACCTTTACTGTTCATCTTTTTATAAATAATAAAAGTCTCAGACATTTTTTCTGTAACGAATTACTGTGTGAAAGAAGCTGCATACATATTCAGTCAGACCATGATAAGACTTCAAAAGATAACCCAGGAGAATTGCCCCAATTTAATTCTCGTATCATAGAAAAGATAAGTGATATTAGTATTAGCGTTAGTGTTAAGCATTTCAGTTCTTGCTTTGCTGTAAATATTCATAAGTGTGAAATTGTGCCCTTCACAAAACGAAGAAAACATAATATCCTATGACTCCAATACCAATGAGTCACAATTGGAGACGATCAACTCATACAAATACGTGGGTGTAACACTTTGTAAGAATATTAAATGGAATGATCACAAAGGATCGATTGTTTGTAATTCATGTTATTATTACTTCAGCTTATTGGTAAAATACTGAGGAAGTGCAAATCACTCATGTGACCAGTTCTAGAATTCTGCTCAAGTGTATGGGATCCGTTCCAAGGATTGAACATATACAGAGAAGGGCAGAAAGAATGGACACATGTTTGTTTGACCTGTGGGAGAGTGTTGTAGTGATGCTGAAAACACTGAACTGGCAGACTCTTGAAACTAGACGTAAACTATTCCAAGAAAATCTACTAACAAAGATTCAAGAACCAGCTTTAAGTGATGACTCTAGGACTATGCTATAATCCCCTACGTATCGCTTACATTAGAGATACTGGGATGAAGATGAGAATAATTACAGCACGCAGATAGGCATTCAAACAATCATTCTTCCCGTGCTCCACACGCGAATGGAACGGGAAGAAACACTAATAACGGTTACAATGGGACGCACCATTTGTCACGCACTTCGCGGTGGTTTGCAGAGTACAGTTGAAGATGTATTTATTTTTTATTATATTTTATTTATTTATTTGTTAAGTATCCATTCATCAAATATTTGACATTGGATAGAGGTTACAATACCAGATATCTTTGACCTTTGAAAGATCGATGAATAATTTTTTTAGTGATTTGTGATGACTTATTAACTGTGTATCACTATTTTCGGTGATAAAACATGTACAACGTGTGAAAAGTTTTGTTTACTAATTGCCCAGAAATTGTGAAGATACTGAAATTAAATGAATCTGGTTCTCATTCTTGTGTGGAGTAATTTTTGGTTTTCGAACTGAATTTACTATAGATTAATTATTTCATCGCGTTGTCAGGCATTTCACACGCATCCACATTTCTATCACTGCTTCTTCCGGATGTATATTGTATAGTCTTTGATGATTGAATTGTTTGGGAAGGCTGGTCGTGTAATGTTGTTTGTAGATCAGACGCGTGAAATGTTTTGAAGTAGATCGTGATTTGTCTCTCAACGACAATTATTGTTATATTTAATTTGAGTGGTGTTATTTCTGTACGTGCTAAGGTTTGGAGAAATTTGTGAGTGCTTCAGTTTGTTGTGATACAGCTGAAAGGAGATGTTTTTGTTGTTGCTGGGAGGTTGGCGGTAGTAACGAAATTGACCTTTACGTAGTTGTGCTGTTCTTTCGAAGATGGATCAACAGAAGCAAGATGAATTGCTGCGGCTGCAGCAGGTATGTATTTATTTTACTGAGGTACAGTAATATTTACGAGCAAACGTAGTACCCGCCAGTGACAAGTGCAGACCAAGTAAAAATATAGGCCTCATCTGGCATCGTAGATGAAGTACAGATTTTAATTAGTAGTGGTAGCGAATTAGTGACTTACATTGAGGCTAGAGTGTGATAATGGGCGCTCCTGGAATTGTAGCTGAGTTAACAGACTGATTTTTGGTGTAACCTGAGGACTCAGTTGAATGACTTGTTTGCAACCAGAAATTTAACTAAAAGTTCGGACTTGTAGGTTTGCCCAAGATGACTTCAGCAGAAAGAAATGGAGAAAATAACTGCGCAGCTACTGATTAGTTGTTTACAAATGATAAACGACTTGTTTCAACATTTTATGTTATTCCTTGAATCATTGTTCTGTCACATATTTAGGATTTTAGCGGCATGCTTTTCTAAAGTTTTTTGCTGAGGATTACATTTGTTGGGTATTTACGAAATGTATTGCATACCGGTAAGCCATAGATTTTATATTTTTTATTCAGAAAGTTTGAATATGTGCAGCTGTTACTGAGATTTAGAACCTATGCAGTAAGTTAATTTTCCTGTTTTACCGTCCTAGTGTACTTTGTAGTGTTGGTTAATTTAACCAACCATAATTAACGGTTTTGCTTCAAATGTATTGCCTACGTATACAGCTTTTGAATTTGCTGACTCATAGATGTCTGTAAGGCCCATGCATTTTTAGCTAAGTTTAATTTTTCTCTTTTTAACAGTTCATTATGTGGCAGAGTAAATTAAATTACCCGAGCTCTAAGTAATAATCTCGATTACCAATGATATACTTAATTATAGGCCCAATTATTTGGTTGGGAGCAAAAATATCATTAGTCATATAGTTTAATTATTGTATGATTCTTATGCATCCCAAGCCAGTTCGGAATCCGACAGAGCAGCTAAGATTTATTTATTTATTTTTAATTGTAGAATGTAGGCCTATGGGAATCACCAAAGTCTATGTATGATCTTGGATAAGGAGCTAGAAAATCTCAACAAAAAGTTACACAGACTGATAAATCACATATAATTCAGGACAATAAGGCTTAATCTGTATCACTTCAGGGTGGGAGTGGGGGGTTACTTCACTGTCGCGGATGTTATTGAATTTAGCATTTGTTAAAATGAAGGACTAAGTGAGGAACATGTATTTTTTTTGGTTTTTCACCAAAAAAAAAAAATCTTTTCTGAGATACAGCCCTCCAAAGATGACACTGCACATACCATTTTGATGAGCCAATTTTGGAAAAAATTTAAAATGCTGCATCTCTGCAACAGTTCTAGATATTTTGTTGGTTTTTTCCTTCTTTTTTTAAAATTGGACGATAATTGCTTCACGAATACAAAGAAATCCTCCATTTGGACTTATCTGTCAAAGTTCTTTTACTATAGTGCTCTGAACTTTTTTTTTAATAATTTATGGAAAAATGTTTTTCAGAAATGCCAAATCTATAAAATTTGGATTTGCTCATGTTGATTAGTACCATATAGTTCTAAATTCCCTGAAAAGGTGAGCTTCCACTTTTTGGTTAACAGGTTTTATAAACAATTGAAATTTTTGCGATACATAACACCAGTTCCTATTGGTTCAACAGGAGCTCATCACCCTGCACCAAAGGAAGATACTGAAGCAGTGGAACGCAGTTTTAGTTCGTTGACTGACTAATTTCAGTACAAAAAAAGAGTGGCCATAAGTTGTATAAATTGAACCCTTTAAGTCTTTGGACCTTTCACATACATTTTGGAACCATTTAAAATGCTTGAAAAATGAGTCTTCCTACTCATCTTTCAAAACTAAAATTATGTTAAATAAGGCTAGGTTTTGGTTTTTATGAACTTGTTATGTGATAATGTGGTAATAAAACAGGTTTTATATATCGCAAAAAATTCAGTTGTTTATAAAACCTGTTCAACCTAGAAGTGGAAGCTCTCCTTTTCAGAGAATTTATTACTATATGGTACTAATCAACAGAAAAAAATCGAAAATTTAAGGATTGGTAGTTTTGAAAAAAAAATTTCCATAAATTATAATAAAAGTTCAGAACCCTGTAGTAAAAAAACTTTGACAGATAAGTTGAAATGGAGAATTTCTTTGTAATCATGAAGCAATTATCTTTCACATTAAAAAAAATTATTTCAAAAATTTGTGTCTTCACAGTGTCATTTTTTGGAGGGCTGTATCTCAGATTTTTTTTTTTTTTTTAGTAAACAAAAAACTACTTGTTCCTTACTTAGTCCTTCATTTTAACATATGCTAAATTCAATAACATCCGAAACTTTGAAGGTAAGATTTTTTCCTAGCCTGCCTGATTTGATATAGACTATGCCTAAAGAAAACAGTTAAACATTACTAATGGCGGTAGGAGAAATCTGTGCACAGGCGTCCCATTATAAACTGTAGCCAGAAAATAATAACACCTTCATTCTTAATCATACATACATACATAAGTGTTTCCAACATATGCGCATGGGTGGCCATTGTAAACTGTAGCCACCGGAAATACAGAAGCGTCTGATTCCACCCGCCACAGATATGGTGGAAATGACCATACATATGACTCCAATATGGCACCTATGACGTCATTACGTAAACATGACCACAAACACGAAAATACATTGAAAAACCAAGACACACACGTTCCACAAAAAAACTAATGAAACTATCGGGACAAGCATGGGAAATTGGGGGTGTTTTGGATGGGGACAAAGTGAATATATAAAAACTTAGGCACATACCACCGTACCAAACCACACAAAATGACGAAAAAAATCAACAACACAAAACTCCCCAAATTCCACTAAACACAATCTCCTCTGGAATCGGACACTTCCCTTTACCTATATAGCTCAACAGCAGCTCCTGATCGCACAAATTGGAATCAAACACATCCCTTGACCTATATAGCTCAACAGCAGCTCCCGATCCCACAAATTGGAATTGAACACTTCCTTTGACCTATATCGCTCAGCAGCAACTCCCGGTACCGGAACACCCACAGCCACAACCACACGTTGGAATCGAACACTTCCCTTGACGTATATAGGTCAACAGAAACTACAGATACCAAATCATAAAACCCAAAACTACAACCACGTCCACAATCTTCACTACCCCAAAAAGCACAACAAACCAACAAAATTGGAATTGAACACTTCCCTTGACCTGTTATCCTTACGACACCTCCACATACAGCCGTCCCTGGTCCCAGATGCCGGAACTTTAGTAAGCCTCACTTCTTCATGACATACTGAACACTTCACGACTTCATCCAAAAATCCGAGTAGTTGAAGAAATTTCCCCCATCATTGCCGACAACCGAAAACTGTCAGCCATATCCCTACCTACCAAAGACATAACAAAAGCAATATACCAAAATTCACACACAACAAACAGAAAAAAACTACAATAATGTCGAAATGACAAAACTAAAATCGTTAAAATATTCCGCTGAAAGCACAGTCCCGATACCACACACTTGCAATGCTAGCTATCACGCAAATGAACCCAATACACCACGTAACACACTACCCATAAACACACCACCAGAACCACCGACCACAACAATATGCCACCTATAAACACGCCACACATGCAAACTAAACCAAAAACATCACCTAACACACCACCAGAGAGCACCACCGATCACATCAAAATGACACCTACAAACACGCAACTCTCACAAACTAAATTCCGCGCCGTCGTGTCGTCACACACCACAACAGCCTCACGTCAGGTGTCAAAGCCGACGGGTGGGATTAGACACTTCGGTCGACCCTAGCCACCATTACCAAAATATTTTTCTAAATCTAAAAATGATATTAATGTATGTTTGCTTTTCTTAAATCTCTCTCTTAAGATAAGTTGTGTGACTAGAGTTGCTTTGTGTGTGTTCTTACATTCCTTCAAAAGCTGAATTTGATTTTTCTTTGGATTGACTCCTACCATATGTTCCAGCTTTCCAAAGATAACTTGTTTTGATATTATGCCACCAAGACTTATTAAAATGATGGTGTGGGAATACAACTGCCAGCATCCACTTTCTTTGGAATTGGGTGCTTTACCTGTCTTGTATGTCATGTATACCAAATAGGACACTTTTTTATCATCGGTTTTCCCAAGGATATAAATAATTCTGTGGGAATGTTATATATTCCAGATGCCTTATGTTGAATTTGTCAGTTTCTTCTGTTAGTGTTCCATTTCCTCATAATCTAGTTGCTCTTTTCTTTCCATATTACTGTCTTCCAGCTGCTTTCCTTTATACATGGTGTATCATAATTAATAGTGAAAACAGGCAGTGATGGAAATGTAAAATAATATAAGTGAAAATGTTCCAGTAAACATGGGTCTGCAAATGAGCTGTTAGTGAAATAATTGTGAATGTGTGTGACTTGGTGGCAGATGCACATCCTCAGACAGTGAAGAAGGCTGGTTGTCAGCTTGTGGAGTTGTAGTATTCTGGTGGATATCATCAACATTCTTACAAGATATTTCTGTAATGTAACTCGTTATCTATATCTGGTGCTTCCTAAGACTGCTCTTTGAGTGGAATGGGTCCAGTACTTACATCTGCAGCTTTATCTCTCCATGGTTAGTTCCAGGCGTTCCCTCTGGGATCTGTGGCCACTGGACGTGCCCTCAAGCCAGCAGTTGTCACCACTCAGGATAGAAGAATGGATTTCTGAAGACATTGGTCCACAGGACACACAACTTGTCAGCCCCACATTGTTTAGCGGGAGGAATAGAACATCTATGGTCAGTTTTCTGCAAGAATGTATACACGGCCAAAGAGATTCAGAAGGCATTTCAACCAGTCACTCTGCCACATCATAAAAAAGAAGCTGAAACAAGTGACATATCTGCCGTATGCAGAGTCTATTTCCATCGGAATCAGCACAGGGTTCTCAGGAAGCACAACATCAAGTGTGTTCTCTGTCCACCAAGCAAGATCAATGTGAAAGATGACGTAGGACTACAGAAATTTATCATATACCTACCCAATGTGGAATGTCATACATTGACCAATCATCTAGGACAGTAGACATCAGATGTAGAGAACATCAAAGGCTCACCTGTCTAAGACAGACAACAAAATCAACCATTGCCAGACACTGACTTGAACTCAATTGTTCCACAAACTGTGATGAAATGAGGGTTCTGGCACAGACCGTCAGACTGGGGCAGTGTTATAAGAGAATTAATAGAGATAAAGGTGATGGAAAATCTCATGAACCATGAACACTGGGTACCAACGCTGTGGAGCCTGGGATTCTGCACTGGATTCCTGAAAATGCAATGGGGGCAACAGTAGCAGCAGCAGTATCATTCTATGACAACAAGAACTGAGCGTGTGGACATGGGAAACAAACATCAGACAGAGCACCAGCACAAGGGGCTAAGATGGAATGCCTAAAATTGCGTCCTGTGGGTACAGACTGCAGAGGGAACACCTGGAACTGCTATGGACCAAAAATGGGATACCAGCACACCGACAGGCACAGCAGACCGAAAACAGAACTCTCATGAATGCGTCCAGTGGGTATGGACCACAGAGGGAATGTCTGGAACTGACCATGGAGGGGGAAGGCCATGGGTACCAATACTGGACCTGTTACACTGAACAACAACATCATCAATATAATAATTGTCATTAATGCTAAAATTTACTGGGTATTTAGATAAGTAATATCAGTATATTACTTTTCTCAGTTACAATCACAGCCACAGTACAACCATGACAAGATAGTCCAAGCATCATTATTAATTGTCATTTCTTTAATAATAATAATAATAATAATAATAACAGTAATGTGCTGTGAAGCTATAAGGTTGAAGGACCCCTATAATTATTACTGCTTCCTGGCCCAGTACTTCCACTTTCTTTAAAAGTTAAACTTAAGAGCTACACTTAAGTATCTGTCACATATGTATTTTAATTAGAAGTAAAGTAAATAACGTATTGGTGTAATTTTGTATCATTGACTTGTTTTTCAGACTGCTCTCGCTGAGAAGCAACGAGAAGAACAGGAACTGTTTCGTCTGCAGCAGGAAGCACTTCTAGAGAAGCAGCGGGAAGAAGAAATGAGACAAGTAATTTTAAATATCTTCTTGATTGTGTAACACACCCACTCGCACCATAAATGACTATAAAACAAAATTTCCGTTTAAGTATACAAATTATTTGCATTATCCAAGTCACAATATTGTGGTTTTTGCAACATGATAATTGAATTGTGGAGAAGGAAGATGTTACATAAATACTTTGTTATGTACTTGTTTGAATTGGACATGTCAAAGATTGTTGGTCATAATATTTAAGCTTGCTGCAAAAGTAGTGAGGTGACTCTTGAGATTTTTTTATATCATTTGGCTGCACATACTTTGCGTATGAAAGGTACTGATCCATTTCATTTCCTGTTTTAAAGACAATTTATTCACACAAACCAAAATGAACTCGACAGCATTTCCACTCACTCCTTCCCTCCTTCCCTCCCTCCCTACTGGCTCACTCGTTCCCTGTGGTTGCAGCTGCAATCCCCCTTATGATCTTGACAGTGTTTGGTACATATAGTGTTGTTATAATTATAAAAAAATGCGCAAAATTATTTAGGCTTGAAATTAGGTTCAGCAGAAAACATAAACATATTTTTCATAATTAGCTTAGGAAAAGATAGAGATTTTGAGGATTACATAATGCATGATGAAATTGGGTGGATAAAAAAAATCTACTTACCAAATGGCAGCAGAACACACACATAAAGGCAATTGTAACTGGCAAACTTTTGGAGCCAGTGTGTGTGTTCTGTCACCGCTTGGTGAGTAGATTTTTTTCTATCCAATTAAATAATTTTGTCAGTAATTAATTGTTTTGATTGTTTTTGTCATTGAGTACCTTTGTCATTGAGTACCTTTAACAGTTAGTGTTTCAGCATGTATATTTTCGTTAGAATTAAATTACTTTTTCACTTGTCTCAGCTGAGGTAATTCCATACATCACACTTAATTATTGTACGCAAAATTCAGTTGTCTATCTTGTATTTAAAACAAGTAATTAACACATATTTACTTCATGAACAATTTTTTCGTTGCCTTATCAGGCTTGAACAAAAATTCTGTTGAAGTGTTTTCAGTCTCAGATGTCTTTAAACAGTAGTTAGTGTAAGTTAGAGTCTAGGCATGACCATAGATGCAGGATGTTGCAAAGTCTTTGCATCAAACATTTAGTGTGATAGGTTATATCACATCAAGGGGAACAAATTTTATTTGAGACAAAATGTTTGTCGGTGCGTCTCAGTGACACTAGGTGTCCTTTAGTATTTGCTGGTACAAGGACGATAAGATTTCACCAAACTGGCAGTCTTTCAACAGGTGTGGTGCATACTACCTACGCCAGTAAACTGAAAGTGATTGTCAACAAGAAAACCTTAAGAATGAGTTCCTCTAAGCAGAGAAAGATATTTTAGAAGGGAATTGATAACTTCAATTTTGTTGGGCCTATTTCTTTCATTTGGAACAGACTACTGTATTATAGGCAACATGCAGGCCATATGTAGGTTGCACAGTGTGCATGCTATGCTGTCTCTCAGGGGCATAACCAATACAAAAGGAAGCCTTGTGTAGTCAAGAAGTGTCACGGAACATTTTTTCTCTAACGAAAGTCGTTCCCCCTGACCTGTCCTATCGCTTCTATGCGTTATATTCAAAAACTTTGAAACACCATGTGTGTTGTTGTTGTGGTCTTCAGTTCAGAGACTGGTTTGAGGCAGCTCTCCATCCTACTGTATCCTGTGCAAGCCTTATCATCTCCAAATAACTACTGCAAACTACATCCTTCTGAATCTGCTTAGTGTATTCACCTCTTGGTCTCCGTCTACAATTTTTACCCTCCACACTTCCCTCCAGTACTAAATTGGTGATCCCTTGATGCCTCAAAGTATCCTACCAACCGATCCCTTCTGCTAGTCAAGTTGTGACACAAATTCCTCTTCTCCCCAATTCTGTTCAGTACCTCCTCATTAGTTATGTGATCTACCCATCTAATCTTCAGCATTCTTCTGTAGCACCACATTTCGAAAGCTTCTATTCTCTTCGTGTCCACACTGTTTATCGTCCATGTTTCACTTCCATAAATGGCTACACTCATACAAACACTCACAGGAAAGACTTCCTGACACTTAAATCTATATTCGATGTTAACAAACTTCTCTTCTTCAGAAAAACTCTCTACTTTGACCATCATCAGTTATTTTGCTCCCCAAATAGCAAAAGTCATCTACGTCTAATTTCCTAATGTAATTCCCTCAGAACCACCTTCATTTTGCTCTTGTTAATGTTCATATTATATCCTCCCTTCAAGACACTGTCCATTCCATTCAACTGCCCTTCCAGATTCTTTGCTGTCTCTGACAGAATTACAATGTCATCAGGAAAATTCAAAGTTTTTATTTCTTCTCCATGAATTTTAATTCCTACTTCAAATTTTTCTTTTGTTTCCTTCACTGCTTGCTCAATTTACAGATTGAATAACATTGGGGATGGGCTACAACCCTGTCACACTCCCTTCTCAGTCACTGCTTCCCTTTCATGCTCCTCTACTCTTTTAACTGCCATTTGGTTTCTGTACAAATTGTAAGCAGCCTTTGTAATTTTGTATTTTACACCTGCCAATTTCAGAATTTGAAAGAGCGTGTTCTAGTCAACATTTCAAAAGCCTTTTTTTTTTTCTAAATCTACAAATGCTAGAAATACAGGTTTGCCTTTCATTAATCTATCTTCTAAGATAACTCATATGGTCAGTATTGCCTTGTGTGTTTTAACATTTCTACGGAATCCAAACTGATCTTTTCTGAGACCAGCTTCTACCAATTTTTACATTCGTCTGTAAAGAATTCGTGTTGGTATTTTGCAGCCATGACTTATTAAACTGGTAATTCGGTAATTTTCTCATCTGTCGACACCAGCTTTCTTTGGGATTGGAATTATTATATTCTTGAAGTGTGAGGCTCTTTCACCTGTCTCACACATCTTGCTCACCAGATGATGGAGTTTAGTCATGGCTGGCTCTCCCAAAACTATCAGTAGTTCTAATGGAATGTTGTTTACTCCCGGGGCCTTTTTTTGACTCAGGTCTTTCAGTGCTGTGTCAAATTCTTCACGCAGTATCATATCTCCCATTTCATCTTCATCCGTGTCCTCTTCCATTTCCATAATATTGCCCTCAAGTACATCGCCCTTGCATAGACCCTCTATATATTCCTTCCACTTTTCTGCTTTCCCTTCCTGGTTTCCCATCTGTGCTCTTGATTTTCATACAGGCGGTTCTCTTTTCTCCAAAGGTCTCTTGAATTTTCCTGTAGGCAGTATCTATATTATTGCTAGTGAAATATGCCTTTACAGCCTCACATTTGTCCTCTAGCCATCCTTCCGTAGCCATTCTGCACTTCCTGTCGATCTTCTTTTTGAGTCATTTGCGTTTGTTTTTGCCTGCTTTAGTTATCGAATTTTTATATTTTCTCCTTTCATCAATTAAATTCAATAGCTCTTCTGCTACCCAAGGACTTCTGTTAGCCCTCTTCTTTTTGCCTACTTGATCCTCTGCTGCCTTCATTATTTCCGTCTCTCAAAGCTACTACTGTATTTCTTTTCCCTGTTCTTATCAACCATTCTTTAATGCTCTCTCTGAAACTTTCTACAACCCCTGGTTCTTTCAGTTTATCCAGGTCCCATCTCCTTAAATTCCTGCCCTTTTCCGGTTCCTTCAGTTTTAATTTACAGCGAATAACCAGTTATGGTCAGAGTCTGCATCTACCCCTGTAAATGTCTTACAATTTAAAATCTGGTTTCTAAATCTCTGTGTTACCATTACATAATCAATCTGAAACCTTCCAGTGTCTCCAGGCCTCTTCCATGTATACAACCTTCTTTCATGATTCTTAAACCAAGTGTTACCTATGATTAAATTATGCTCTGTTCAAAATTCTACCAGGCGGCTTCCTCTTACATTCCTTATCCCCAGTTCATATTCACTTACTACTTCTGCTTCTCTTCCTTTTCCTACAATCGAATTCTAGTCCCCCACGTCTATTAGATTTTTGTCACCCTTAACTACCTGAATAATTTCTTTTATCGCATCACACATGTCTTCAATCTCTTCATCATCCGCAGAGCTAGTTGGCATGTAAACTTGCACTACTGTGGTAGGTGTGGGGTTCATGTATATCTTGGCTATAATAATACGTTCTCTATGCTGTTCGTAGTAGCATTTCCACATTCCTATTTTTTATTCATTATTAAACCTACTCCTGCATTACCCTTACTTGATTTTGTATTTATAACCCTTTATTCATCTGCCAGTGAACTTCACTAATTCCCACTATATCTAAATTTAACCTATCCATTTCCCTGTTTAAATTTTCGATCCCACCTGCCCAATCAAGGATCCCTAGAACGCCATTTTACTCGTGATGACGCCATCATCATTTAATCATACAGTAAAGCTGCGTGCCCTCGGGGAAAAATTATGGCTGTAATTTCCCCCTTGTTTTCAGCCATTCACAGGACCAACACAGCAAAGCCGTTTTGGTTAATGTTACAAGGCCAGATCAGTCAGTCATCCAGACTGTTGCCCCTGCAACTACTGAAAATGCTGCTGCCCCTCTTCAGGAACCACACGTTTATATAATCACATAATGTAATTACAGTGTGCCATGGTGTTCAGTAATCAGATGTATTGTATATTCAAATAATTGAACCTCGGTTTGTTGCATTACAGTAGGAATGTTACAGTCAAGTCCCCAGACCTGTATTTTAAATAGAAGATGCAGAGCCAGGAGTATCTATAATGAAGCAGCTGTATGAATGAGCAAACTGTTGTTGTACTGTGAAGAAACCAATGAGTGAAACACATGTAACAGTAAAAAAAGACAAAAATTGTATTGCAGTGGAGCTTTTATAGCATTGTTTCTGCAACATTTGTATCATGTCAGTGACAAATGTGGTTCAAATACTTTCTTTATATATGTTCATAATTAATACTTTATTTACATGTGTTCATAGGACAATTACATTGCAGTTTGTGAACAACCTTGGCAAGTCTTCAGTGTGTCTAGTTGTTGAGGGTTTATGTTCCATTGTTAGAATTTTGAATTGGATCCCATGCTGTATTCGTATTCTCAAGAGAGTGGAGTATTGAAGAACTGCTGAAGCCTGTGTTAACAGTATCCAGTATCTTCTGTGCCCCTTGTAGTCTGCCGATTGTTTGTAAAGCAACTGTGATTAAAGCTGTGCTGCCATTTAGTGTTTACCTAAGAGATCTATCCAGTATCCTGACAGATGTGTAGTGAATTGTGTCCCATGCGTTGCAAGTATGTTGCCATGCTATGTTCATTATTGTCAACAGAAAAATTGAAATTGTATGCAGAAGTATCAGTTTTATGCTTAATTTTTGTCACTGTTGTGTCCATACTGTGATTGGCATTTTCATCATCATCATCATCATCATCATTGGTATTTTGTCATTTATGGTCATGGAAAATTAAATGTTTATTAAGTACTTCCTTACACACATTACCAACATGTTTGATTTCTTTTCTTATTAAATTCACACACAGCTTTATGAGGTAGCCAGAATTTACTTTCACTAGGCATATCCTAAAGTGTAGCAAGTAGAGACTTACAAAAAGAGTACCTGTACTCAAAGTTTTGCAACTATAGGTTCCTCCTTCAGGGAAGAGAATAGGAAATGATTCAGAGAGATAAAGACAGAGGTGCCGAATTGAAGGAAAAAGCATCAGAGAGATTAGGAGATAAAAGACAGTACATACTAAATAATGTGGCAATGTGGCAGCTGCACAAGATGATACACAAGAGGTTATGACTGAAAAGTAAAGGTGGATCTGGTAAAAGACGAGGAAGTGGTTAATGAAAAGAATGATAAAAAGAAGTCACCATAGGGATGAGGGCAGGAAAGTAATTAACAACTGATACAAAGATTCTGAGGAAGCTAAGGAAGGAAGGGGAAGGTGTAGAGGCTAGATTAGTTTCCATTTTGACCAAGAGAAAGGCAGAATGTGGAGTGTATCTTCAAAAGCAAGTTCCCATCTCTGGAATTTTGCGGAACGTCATCCCTAAGAAGAAAAATATTGCTTGTCAGTTGCTGGGCAGTGAAAAAACAGTCACTTTGCCATTCAGTTATATTTCATTAGTGCTGGTACAGATTCTGAGACATCAAATGTGCTACTAATGGCTTATAAGACAAGCTTTCATTATAAGTGAAATGAAATGTTAAGAAATTTGTTGTTGCTGCTCATCTAAGTTTTGTAGGGAGTACGACACTATTTTCATTGTGGCCCACGTCAAGGAAATTGAGCTTCATTTTCTGCTCACTTCAGTTCAATAATGCTGAGCAGAGCTTTCTTTTACCACTTTTTTCCTCAACCTTTGACAGCAATGAAGAAAAAGCGTGCATGCAGTATGTGGACTACCAAAATTGTGGCATCCTACAAGCGTTGTAATTGTGAAATGCATCATTACACATTTTGTTTACAAAACAAAAATAGATGAGCTGGAGATGCAACCAGATAACATAATACCCCACAAAGCGGACTGAATACTTTACAATTTATGCCCAGAAATGGGGAGGGAATGTAGTAATAGTGTAAACTTGAGTATTCTTAAAAATGGGGTGCTGTCATTTGCTACATGTCTGTGTTAGCTTTCAGTCAAAGTCTTCAACAGAAAAGGAAGCACACAACATTTCTGAAGAAGACTGTGACTGAAAACTAATGCACGAGTGTCTTTCACTTGTGCCTGTCAGCAATTTAACATGTCATCTTCATGGTAAGCAGCAATCTAGCTTTTCCTCACATTGCTTGTATTCCAACCTAGCATTTCCATTGTTTGTATTATATTTCCTACTTTCTCATCTGTCAAAGTATCACTCCTTTAGTCATGAATCACCACGAGAGTAAATCGTTTGTTTGTGGGCCACTCTAGTGCTGTGCATTTGTGTTTTAACAGTTGTGTTAGTGCAAATCCGTGTCTAAAAGGCAATAATACTCATTTTCATCATTTCATTTACAAATTATTTCCGGTTAAATTTTAGTAGTAGGCTGGATAGAGAGCATGCATGCTGAGTGTGGGTGCAGGAAGACCTGGCTGCAGTTTGTGAACAGCTGAAGGTGCTGTTGACTGTGGTTAACCGTCCAAAGGTGCTGCCTCAGGGTACAGCAGCAGTGGAGAAACTGGTGCATCACGTGGGACATCTAAGCGGTCGCTTGGTTTGCCCACAGGCTGTGCTACCAGGGACCTGTGAATGAAGGGCAATAAGCATATTTCATTTTCCTAGGTTTCCAGTATGCACCAACTGGCGGAGCTACACTCGCCACAGAGTAACTGGTAGGTTGTAATATGTTTGCGTCATGCGATGTGGAGGATGGATGCCAGGAATGGCCATTTGGCCTCACCCATTCACCTTATGAGTGGAAAATTGGCTGCTCTCAATTTGGTTTTACCGAAAGTACTCTTCAGCAGTGACCCCTTTTTTAGCTTGCATTTAATGTGAATCTTTCGTCAAGTACAAAGGCCTAAGTGACTAGAAAAAGTACAGGTGACTGCTATATATAATAAGGATCAAAGAATGGACTCATAATATTAAAGTTTAAGATCTTTACACGTTGGTTTAGTGCAGAATTGTTGAGGATATTCTAAATCTAAATGTAATACATTTTCTTGAGACAGAAAAGCATCAATGCGCAAATTGGCACTGATCTAGAAAGCATTGCTCGTGCAAAATTCAGCCTGTCCTTTTCTCACATGATGTCCTATAAACCACGGATGGAGGGCAAGAGGCAGATTCCATATCCTTAGAGTTCCGGGGGGCGGGGGGGGGGGGGGGGGGGGGGGGGGGGACTATGTTCACCGAAGTGTGAATGACAGGTTGTAAAGTGTAAGTGTGAGTGACAGGTTGTAAAGTGTTGCGTCATTTGGCTGTGGGCAATGGCTGTTTGGCCTCACCCATTCACCCTGTGACTTGGCCGATGGCTACTCCTTCAGCAGGGTTTGATAAGGTCCCTTGGGGATGGATTCACTAGTTGTGGAGTCCCTTTAGGGAAACAATGTCCAGGACCGGTAAGAAGTCCAATGTGTCTGTCAGAGATGCCAGCTAGAGAGAGAGGATCCAGGATGTGGGGATGGCCCTTCCTGCACCTATTTATGACACAGGGTGCAGGGTATCTTCAAGTTGTGGCTCATGTTGGCAGCAATGACACCTATTGTTTACATTCTGAGGCCATCCTCAGTTCGTGCAGGCACTTGGCAGAAGTGGCGATGCTGGGAGAATTGTAGGATTCTCCGTGATAGGTCAGGAATGCACTATGCGTAGGAAGAAGCTGCTTGGGTTGTACAGTACTTGTGGAGTGCATTACATGGGGATCTTTTAGCCTAAATGATAGTCTGTTTGCTTTGGGCTATTTTGGACAATACTTCATCAGTGTGCTTCAGTGACATTACAGTGTCCTGCCTTTGTAATAACCAAGTTTACACCTTATCTTTCGGACAGATACTGTGTACATACATTATTGTCTGTGTGATGCAGGTGTGTCCCTCTCCTTAGTCCTCAACATAAAAGAAACGGTACAGGTCATTCTTTCCATGGGTTCATCTGACGAAGGATTAGACGACCCTTCTCTGGGTTTGTCTATGTTGCCTCTCTCTCTCATCAGTGTAAGGAAATGATAGATTGCTACTTAACCATAAAGATGACACGTTAAGTTGCAGACAAGCAGAATTACAAGACACTCACACATTAGTTTTCAGGCACAGCCTTTGTCAGAAAAAGAAGGGGAGAGAGGAATGCTGTCTGGCAACGTGTGCTGGGACTAGACTGCCAACAGGTGCAGTGTTGGGTGGATGAGCAACGGGAAGTGGGGAGGGGGGAATGGAACAAAACAGGAGAAGAACAGACAAAGATGGGTGGCTGTGTTGGCAGGGGGCAGCACACACAGGAGTGGTAGATGAAAACAGAGAAGAGGTGATAGTATAGACGGGATGGAAACTGTTGGGTAGAGGGTATGGGGACAGTATGTTGCCATAAGTTGAGGCCGGAATGATTTTGGGAGCAGAGTATGTGTTGTTATGACAACTCCCATCTGCACAGTTGAGAAAAGCTGGTGTTGGGAGGGAGACTCCAGATGACTTCTTCTCTCTCATATCTACATAAAATTTGATACACCCCATCATAATAATTTGAAAATGTAAGCACAGCTTTTAGCTCTTATCTTTATTTCTTCCAGTGACAAAAGTTTTTCCATATCCTATGGACTTTACCCAGCCGTTACAAATATGAGTTCCCTAACTCCTCCTGTAATAAACTTTTTCAGTGCCATTACTTGTATACTGTGTGTCTCTCCTAAGAGGCATCAGGTGCATTTTCTCTGGTGTTTCTGCATAAATTTGCAATTTTGTTTTTGCATTGTATAGCTGGAGTCGACCTAAATAAATAGTGCTCATCCCGTCTTTCAAGCAATGCCCACTGATGACAGAAAGCACTGGTTTGTTTCCCATTACGAACAAAATAATTTTTAAAACAGAATTTTACATGCTCATTTGATAAAGTGCTCCCAGATTGGTCTAGAGTGATATTTGGTTCATCAATACTTATTAACAGGCACAGTAAAACTTATAGAGAAACCAATACTCCAGTAGCGAGATAGTGCCCTGACCTATGCTGACTGCAAGCTCCACACTTGCAGCACTACTAAGTCACTGCTGAATTGCTGTTACTGTTCCTGCTAATACATATCGATGAAACAAATATTGCACGATACTAATCTGGGACCGCTCTAAGGAGTGGGCATGTAAAATTCTGCTGTAAAAATAATTTTGTTTGTGATGGGAAACAAACTCTATCCATCGGCAAAGGGCTTCACATGATAGGTGTGTTGAGAACTATGAATTTGGGTTAAGTCTAGTTGTACAACGCAAAAATGAAATTGTAAATATCTTCGAACAACACCAGAGATAATGCGCCAATATCTTTTAAGAGAGACATCCTGCATGTCTTTATACTACTTAAATATTTGATACCGATCCTGTTCTCTCATATACTCATTTTCAATAGCTATTTGCTAAGAACCTATTTATTGTTACTAGATTATATTATTTTCCTTATTATTAGTATGGTTATAACCTGTGCACTTAAAAAACGGGCAAAAACATGATATGGATAATTCTGATGTCATGTATTGGTCATCTTTTTTGGTTTTCTGCACACTCATACTTGCTGCATATATTGCATCATAGATTCCCAAATCCTGTTGAGAATACTTGCAAGTTTGCCTTTAATCTTTCTTTAACCTCTCTAATAATTACAGGATACACTACCTTTTCTTCATAACTCTAAAATTCTCCCACTTAACATTAAAGGGCCTAATATATCATGAACTATTGCAGTTTTCTAATATTTATGCAAATCTTTTATGCTATAGTGCACTCTTGTTCAATTGATGTTGCTAACACATTCATCATACTACAAGATAAACTATCTTCATGGGTATTTTGTGACAAAAAATGTTGTTTGTGTATATTTCTGTGCTGTTGGAAGTACGTATGCACGTAGTGTAGTACTGTCGTGCTTACTGACTCTTGGTATCTGATTTCTCCTAGAAAAGATATATAAAACTATCCATTTTGTAGAATAGCGAAAAGGGCAGAAAATTCCACTATTCTCTATCATTGTCATTGACCATACCAAAATAATAGTATTATCTTCACAGTAATTGGCACTGTTCATGTTTTACTGAAGAAAATTGTTAAAGTACATGAAGAACAATAGAAACAGAAATATCCTTCAGAATCTTGTAGCCTATAATTTCTTTTTTGAACTGAATTGCTTCTTTGTGTAGCACCTGACAACACACATGTTTAAGAGATTCTGTGAATGTGATTGATCAATGGGATATGCAACAAATTACTTGGCAGTTAATTAGCTACCTCACAATCTAAATTTGATTTTATTAGAACTATTTTGTGGGCTGTCACCTTAGTTTGTTTTCAGGAATCTGTTAGACATTTAGAACATTGTAGCTTGCTTTCTGGGTGAATATAGGTTTCTTTCTTTTTTTGTTATTTGACTGCTAGAAAATAGGAACTAGCACCATAACTTCACAACTGTAAGTAGTATGACTGTTTCTGATTGCACCAAATCCTCCATGAAGTATGAAATTTAATCTTTTAACACCATTTGATTCAATTTGTTTGTTTAATGGTGGCAGCTTGCTTCCAGTTTCATATTACATGCAACGTTATTTTATCCTTGATTGTTGCACTTTGATATTGATTTCAGAGGATGACAGTTCCTCCACCAGTAACAGTGCCCAGTTCTGTTGCAATGGGTGGACAGACATCTCCAGTTGTGCCTCCTGGTATGGAATTAGCAACTGTACCTCCAGTGAGCATGCCATCAGCACCTCCAAGGATGGTGCAGGCACCAATTTCCATGCCCCCACCTCCAGGCATTGAGGTATGCGGAGAAATTTTAAATATTTTCTGTTCAAGAGCTCTTTCTTTCTGTCAAAAAGTGATTAATGCATGTTATTGTTCTAAGTGATGTATGTCTATATTCATGTTACACTGTTCAGTCAGCACAGTAATCTTTTTCATTTGGAAATAAAGTGATATTGGTGATGGAGTCTTTGAAATGATGACTGTTTCACAGCCAACACATAATAATCATAAATGGAGCCAGTCTTAAAATTCACCTTCAATTAATGTTGATTCTATGAAATTATGGTTGTTTCAGTAGTTTTCTTGTGTGACTTCTAGGCAACCAATGAGTTCTCCTACTATTGCAGATGAAATACGGTTAAATGTTTTTTACAGTCTTAACAGTAAATATTGCACATTAAACACCACCTTACACATTAGTAGATTCCTTGATATCTGTGTCAATTGTAATTACAGAACCATCCTTGGTGATAATGTTCTTACAATAAATGATATGATTTAATTTCAAGTAAAACCTGAAAAACATTAGTACTGTAGTTAAATTTTCGTAAAATGTTTTTATGAGTATTTTGTGACATACAGGGGGTCATACTGTTGGGACTCCAGGGTCATGATGAATGCAGTGTCATATTGCTCCATTCAGAGAAAACTGCAGCAGGTCATTTGCCGCAAACAACAGGACCTCCTGACAAAGCAAATGATTCTTCTGGAGGAAAATGCCTGCTCACACACACAAAGACAAATGCACAAGCTGCTACAAACATTTCATTGGGAATACTGCAGCCCTGATTTAGCCCCCCAGTGACTTTTCTCTGTTCAGGCCCCTAAAATCTCATTCAATCAGCTAATATTTTGAGCACGATAACGCTGTAACCAAAGAGGTAACATGTTGGCTAGACAACAATCAAAAGATTTCGTCAGTGCCAGCTGTCGAGGACCTGTAAAAGATAAGTATCTGGATGTACAGCTTGAATATGTAGGACAGTGAAATAAATTTTGAGAAGTTACGTTGATTATTATTGTCTCCATCTCATTTTGCCATTTATTTATTGTATAATTCAGTGTTTCGAGGCATAATTGGTGAATTATGAATCAGTAGCCATTAAATGCCATCTTTGTTATTGGTATCTCACTTCTTGCCCTTCAATAGCTTATTGTTCATGGTTTGTCTGCTAACTTCCTAGGATATTTTATTTCTTTTTAAATTTAACAGCCTATAGGTGTGGGACCACCAGGCATAGGGCCCCCTGGTGTTGGGCCCCCGGGTGTTGGCCCTCCAGGGGTTGCACCCCCAGGGGTTGCACCGCCGGGAGTTGCACCGCCGGGAGTTGGGCCCCTAGGTGTTGGTCCCCCAGGAGTTGGGCCTCCAGGAGTTGATCCTGAAGAGGATTCATCGGACAGAAAGTTGCCATCTCTTCTAACTCTGCACGTGGAACCGCCTTCTGAAGTAAAGGAAGTGAAATTGCCAATGGCTTTGGAACAGGCACTTGCATTTAAAACCGAGCGTGCAAAACAAGTAGGAGTGGAACCGGATGAAATGCGTAAGTACTATGTATTGTTCAATAGTTTCCTTTTTGATAAATAAAAGTACTACAATCATTCTGCATGTTCAAAAGAATGATTGTTTTTCTATTTACTCTATCATTTCAAGGAGAAACAGTTAGTCATGCACATTTTGTAAATAATTTGTACAAATGTAAGTTTTAGCTGTCATATCGAGATGGCTGTGAGAGCTTTATGTACAATACAGGTAACAGTTCAGCTTTGTTATCCTTGGAGTACAGCAAGAGTATTTCCTCAAAACAAATCTTAGCAATAGCAGAGTTATACTGTAACTTTTTTATTTTTATTATTTTTATTTATTTATTTGAAGTTCAGCTCTCATAAATGCAATAGGTTTTTAGTGCTTCGTAGTAATGTGAGAGAGATTCAGCAGAGCAGATTATGACAGCAGGCATTTGATTGTCCAGTAAGAAACAAAATTCTGACTTATGTTGCTTAAAGTGTGCATTCTTTTGAATCAAAGTTATAGTAGGTTCATACTCTCTGTGCAAAAGATAAGCAGTCATTAGGTATGCCACTGATTAACACCAGAATATAGTGTTGGTCTGTAGACATGCTAGATATGTGGACTATGTTTTAACCGTAGATTCTAAAGATGTAAGATGTACATTCTTCTCTTCCACTTTATTAAGTTGCATTTTCAACATGTGTTTATATTTGTAAGGGTTGGAACTATAATAGTAGAAACTATTTATTTGTGTGAGGCATTCAGTAAATAATGCAACACATTTTCTTGTTTGTGCCCAGTGACTCAAGCAATGTTGAAACAAATTGACTTACTTGACTTAATTCCTTTGGCCCCTATGGGGGCATAGGGCATCCAGGAGAACTCGCCATCCGTCTTTGTCTTTGGCCATTTGCCTCAATTCCGCCCAGGTCTTGCCAACTCTTTTTGCTGCCCTTCCACTGTCCTCTTCCATGTGCTCCTGGGTCTTCTCTTCCTTGTTTCCTGGAGACTCCATTCCGATGCTTTTTTCTCAATGGCTCCATCTGGTTTTCTCAAAGTGTGCCCCAACCACTCCCACTTTCTTTCTTGTATCTGGTCTTCTATAGGTATCTGGTTTGTTATTCGCCAGATTTCCTCGTTACATATTTTTTCTGACCACCATATATTCATGATGCTACGGAGACATCTATTTATGAAGCTTTGTAACTGGAATGTTATCTTTTATCCACTTTCCAGCTTTCACTGGTGTACAGGAGGACAGCCTTCACATTTATATTAAAAATACAGATTTTTGTTGTGTATCTGATACTTCTATTTTTCCATATTGAATACAATTGTATGAAGTCAGCATTTGCCTTTTTAATGCGGTTTTTCACGTCATCTCCAGCTCCACCATCTTCCATCACTATACTACCCAGATACAGGAATGAGTTGAGAGTCTTCACCCGCTGCTCCCCTGTTAACAGTTGCACCTCCATTTTCCTTGAATTTACTCTCATTTCCTTTGTTTTGCCTATATTTATCTTGAGGCCAACAGTCTCTGCTTCTTCTTTCAATGAGTTTAATTTAGCTTACATATCAGTCAGCCTTTGAGCTAATAAAACTGTATCATCTGCAAAATTAAAATCCTCCAGACATTCATGGATCCCCCATTGGATTCCTCGTCTCCTACTTGCTGTAACTCTTCCCATAACTGAGTCTAGAACAAGTTGAAAAAGTGTTGGTGATAAAATGCAGCTGTGCTGGACTCCATTTATTACTTTGATGGGCTCTGTCATATTTCCCTTGTGGAGTATGCAACATTTGTAGCCATCATATAGATATTTCATGATGTTTAAGATCTTCTGTGGTAACCATACTTCTGAAACACCTGCCAGAGCTCCTGTTTCACGGAATCGAAGGCCTTTTGAAAATCAATGAATGCCAGGCACATGGTTGCTTGGAATTCTTTGCTTTGCTCTAAAATGATCCTAAGAGTGTTAATAAGATCAACACAATTGCATTGTGCCCTAAAACCAGCCTCTTCTGTACGCAGTTGATTTTCAAGAGACTTTGTAATTCTTTCTGTGTAAAATAGTGTTGGTGAAGCACTGACAACAATGTAATACTAAGTCAGTTGTTACAGTCTGACAGATTTCTCTTATTTGGGAGCTTTACCACCAAACCATTTTCCCACTCCTTTGGAGATTTCTCTTCAAGCCAAATATGCTCAGCAAGGGATGGAACATTTTAACAGTACCTTCAATATCGGCTTTTAAGAGCTCCGGTGCTATGTTGTCTAGGTCTGGAGCCTTTGCATTCTTTAGGATTTTCAAAACAATCCTAATTTTGTTCATTGTGGGGCACTGCAGATTTATATCTTGATCTTCTTCAATGTTAGCAGAGTAATTTACTGGCGGTTTCTGATTGTAACAATTTATTAACACTTCGCCGTCCTCACGTTTCGTAGAAATTGATTCGCTTGGCACCAGCAACGCTAATTTGGATTACTTGGCTTTTCGCCGGCCATTCTTGACATTATCGGGGGATTACAAATTGCTAAGTTTTACTAATCTCATCATTAGTTGTCATAAGTTCTCAACCCTGTTCCCCTACTTTCATGAAATTTCAGAAATATACATACGTAAATAAATACAAAATTAGTTTGTTTCAAATATTTGTTTACTTAAACTTTTTGAAAAGATAATCAATTACAAATTGCACTTTGAAAACCCGGTGGGCATTATCTGGTTTTTTGTTGTTGTCGGGAAAGTTTAAATATGATAATATTTATCTGAATCGGTTGCGGGACATGGTTTTGTGAAATATTGGTGTGCTTGTCAACAGATTCATTGATCAATAATCATGATCCTTGCTTTCTTTGCAGGTGCCATAAGAATAGCGAACCATTTCCTAAGTTTGGGCCCCGTAACGTCGATAAATTTGGCATTTTTTCTTATCCAGTTTCCTTCTATTGCAGCTTTGACTGTAGTACTCCTCGGTTTCTTTGCTAATATATTCAAATAGATCGTTCCCAATATATATAATTCTACGATATCCTCTATGCTCTGTGTATCTTTGGGAAATATCTTTGGACCCGGAGGTCCTTCAAATTTATTATTGGTTCTCAGTAAATCAAAGTCTGACCGCTGTGCACTGATACCATGCACGTGACACCACTGTGGTGTCGCCAGCCGTTGACCGCTATTTTGTGCACAACACCATTGTGATGTCGCTGGACGGCAGAGTGTTAATACATTAAGCAAACTACATAAATTGCACCACATAAAGCTCGAAACATGGAATAAAATAAATCATAGCATCTGTAGTTGCCCATAACAACACAAAAGATATTCACACACCAGGGAAGCACAGATTGTAAAATCCCCCCCCAGAATTATGCCTGCAAGAAAGATACACACACACACACACACACACACACACACACACAACAGAAAACTACTTTCTCAGTCCAAAATCTTGCAAGTAGCAGATGATTGCGTGCCTTCGTCAGAGATTTTGTCATCGTATCTGCCAGCATTTGGTCTGAAGGTATGTGCTCCACAGTAATTTGTGCTGACTGTTTTTTCCCCTATGAAGTGGTGTCTTGTATCTATATGTTTAGTTCAACTCTTATAGCCGCTAGTCTTAGACAGGTCAATTGCTGCCTTGTTGTCACATAATAGTTTGGCACGGTCTTTTTTGGGGTTTGGTGATATTTCATTGCGTAGCCTTTGAAGCCATAGTCTCCTGACATGCTGAGGTCAGAGCCATATATTCTGCCTCAGTTGTAGATAAGGCCACTGTTGGCTGTTTCTTACACTGACAAGATATCACTGCTCCTTGAGATTTAAAGAGATATCAGTTGTTGACTTCCTGTCTTCAGAATCTCTGGCCCAATCTGCATCACAGTAACCTACTATGTGACAGTCCTCTGATTTGGAAAACAAAAGTTTCATATCCTTAGTACCTTTTAGATATCTGGAGATTCGACCGCTTGCCAGTGCGGCGTGCGTGGATTATTACAAAAATGGCTAACAATTCCTATCGGAATGGATAGGTCCGGCCTTGTTCCTAATTGAACATACATTAAACTACCTATTGCTTCACGATACGGTATGTTCTTTATAGCTTCTTGCTCTTGTTCTGTTTTTGGACACATATCTTGAGTGAACATCTGATTATTGTCCAGTGGTGTACATATTGGATTGCACTCTTTCATATTAAATCTGTTAAGAATTTGTTCTACATAGTGTGTCTGATCCATCCACAAATAACCTTCCTTGGGGTTCCTAGTAATTCGGATGCCTAAACAGTTAGTAATTCGGTTGCCTAAACAGTTTGTAACTTCACCAAGATCTTTCAGCATAAATTTTTCTATTTTAAAAGCATCTCTGTCTTGTGAATTGTTACTAAAAATGAGCATATCGTCCACATAAAACGCAACTATTAAAATGTCTGAACCTTGATTTTTATAATAGACACAAGGGTTAGCTGTTGACCTTTTGAAGTTTAGATTCATAATTGTACCATCTAATTTCAAGTTGCAGCAGTGACCACCTTGCTTCAATTCATATACTGCCTTTTTCGTCTTTTTATACCATTATCTTTCACTGTATTTGCAACTGGATCTACTTCTGGAACTTTCGCGTAAATCTCTTCATGTAAGTCAACTTGTAAGAAAGCTGTGACAACGTCTAAGTAATCAATGTCAAGATCATATTTAGCAGCCATAGCAAATAATTACCTTTATGAGTTATATCTTATGACTGGTGCATATGTTTCATCATAGTCCAGGCCTTGCTTCTTAGCACAACCTTTTATCACCAGCCGTGCTTTATAGCGTACAAAGAGACCTTTCATATCTTTCTTTATTTTAAATACCCATTTTTCTTTTAATGGCTTTTTATCTGAAGGTCAATCAGCAGACTCCCACATGCGGTTCTCTTTGTGAGATTGTAACTCGTCTTGTATTGCCTTCCGTCAGTTTCCGTCATTGTCTGACAACATCGCTTGGAGTCAGTTGACTGTTTAGACTGATAAGTTAGAAAGTCATGCAGTTTCTTTGGCTTTGGGATTCTCGATGACCTTCATATTTGCTGCAGTTGCTCATTATCATTAATTGGATCGTCTGGACTTGTTTCGTCATTGCTCCTAGTATTCATTGAACTACTACTTGATGTTACACTCTCAGGTTCAGTTTCAGTTTCTTATAATTCAGTTGTAGTTACTTCATCTTTCTTCATCTCTTTCAGTGGGAGAAACGGTCGACTTGGTTCATTTGACTCAGTTCCCTCTTTACACTGTTTCGAAGTATCTTCATCAAAAATCACATCTCTTGTTTTTATGATTCTCTGACACTTAGGTTCAGAAAGTATGTATGCTTTTCAATCTTCACAGTATCCTACCAAAATACACTCAGCACTTTTTTGTCCCATTTTTGTCTGTTGGCTCTTGGAATGTGAGCATATGACTTACTTCCAAATATTCTAAGATGCTTAAGATTCGGCTTCTTGTTTGTCCAAGCTTCCTCTGGGGTCTTGTTCTTTAGTGAATTAGTTGGGGACCTGTTAATTAAATAAACTGTAGTGGAGACTGCTTCTGTGCAGAATTTATTTGGCAAATTTGCTACAGAGAGCAGACATCTTGCTTTTTCTACTATTGCAAGGCTGTAACCCTCACCACTCCATTTAGTTCTGGTGTATATGGCACTGTAGTCTGATGTCAGATTCCTTCCTTTCTGAAAAATGTTATCAGATTATCATTCACATATTCTGTGCCATTATCGGTGCGTAGAGTGCAGATCATTTTTCCAGTTTGCATTTCTAGTAGATTTTTGAAGTCTAATATCAGTTGTGCAACTTGATGTTTATTTCTGAGGAAATACAAAAAAAAAAAAAAAAAAAATTATTCAAATGGCTCTGAGCACTATGGGACTCAACTGCTGTGGTCATAAGTTCCCTAGAACTTAGAACTACTTAAACCTAACTAACCTAAGGACAGCACACAACACCCAGCCATCACGAGGCAGAGAAAATCCCTGACCCCGCCGGGAATCGAACCCGGGAACCCGGGCGTGGGAAGCGAGAACGCTACCGCACGACCACGAGATGCGGGCGAGGAAATACACAAATACTTTTCTGGACTAATTGTCAATTAGAGTAAGGAAGTATTTGGCTCCTCCAACTGATCTAGTTTGCATTGGCCCACACAAATCTGAGTGAACTAGCTCGAGAATTCCTGTGGCTCTTGAGCTAGATCGTGGAAAAGGAAGTATTGTTTGTTTTCCCTCTAAGCAAATTGCACAGGGAGTATTTATTGTTCCCTTATATGAAATTCCACTAGCCAGGCCATTACAAAGTGCATCCATAGCTTAGAATGCATATGGCCTGGTCTTTTATGCCACAAGTCTGCGCTATTTGCCTGCAGTATAGATTTTGCTTCAAAATTTTGATCATATGCTTCGTCTAGTCGGTACATTCCGTTTGCTAATGATGCACTAGTAACCATATTTTTGCATGCATACTAAATAAGACAACCTTGTTTGTCAAATAAAGTCGAATGACCTTTTTCTGCTATTTTACTAACAGACAGTAGATTTGTGCTTAGCTGAGGCACATATCCTCTACTTTGATTCTAGCTCTCATGTTACCAGTGAGAACATCTACAAATAAAGATCATACACCTTTTACGGGTAAGTTTTCATTATTTGCTATTAAAACTTGTGAGTCTGTCAATGCTTCAACACTACTTTCATTACAAGGATATTTAAACGTGCGCTGATGCACGCGAGTCTATGTACCATTCTGCCCGTGTATCTTTACCTGCAGCTGCTGTTGTGAGAAATGTCTGGTAGCTTGCTGTCTTGGCCGAAGTTTTTTCGTTGCTTTTCTTCTTGCTGCGACAGTTTTTAGGCAGATGCCTGTACTTGTAGCAGTTGTAGCACCTGGGACCCTTTTTTAATATTACATCACTCTTTTTCTTGTTGACTCGCAGAGCAGCATCGCTAATCGATTGTTTATTACAAGCTTCATCGTTTATTTCTTGCAGTAATTTATTTTTATGGAGGCTCCTGTGATCAGCATGTTTAAATTTTCTAAGCTCATAACCATAGGCTTATATTCGTCTGGTAATCCTGCAAGCAGAATACACCGAATCCATTCTTCTTTCACTTCAAAATTCAAGCCATTTAGTTTTTGTGACGTGGAAATTATCTTTGACACATATTCTTTTGCTGATGAACAATTCTCCAGCCTGGTTGACAGTAACGTTTTTAATAACCCTATCCTTCTGAAGAGACCAGAATTGCTTTAGCTTGTCCCACGCTTCTTTTGCTGTAGATGTATCTTCCAAATGAACATATATCGACGGATGGACGAAGAGTATAATTTTGGCTCTTGCTGTACAAACTTTAGTTGCATCCTGTACTTCGCCACTGACGCATCCTCACAATTGTTCAGTTCTAAATATGTTCGCATAGCGAACTGCCAGGTACTGTAGTTTTCTCTTCCCATCAGTTTTTCGATCATAGGTAATGAATTGTTATTTATTGGCATCGTGATTTTAGCGATAACATTGTTCCAAATTACTGCGCGCTGCTGCTAATTTTCCTGAGCCTGTGATCTCATAATTTTTTTTTTTTTTTTAGAATATTACGCTGATTTGTAATTCTGGGCCCATAACCTGTTAGCAGAGTAATTTATGGGCAGTTTCTGATTGGAACAATTTATTAATAGATTAAGCAAACTACATGAATTACTACATAAAGCTCAATACACGGAATAAAATACCATCATAGCGTGCATAGTTGCCCATAGCAACGTGAAAGATATTCACACACCAGGGAAGCATAGATTCTAAAATCCCACATTCAACTTCCTCTGGAACATCTCTTACCTGTTCCTGTTGGTCGTCTTCAGAATTTAACAGTTCCTTGAAGTACTTCTCCCATCTCTGTAGCTGTGCCTGTTGAGTTGTAAGCATCACCCCATCATTGTTCTTATCTGGTCCTTCACGTCTTCATTGATTACCGTTTGGTTATATTGTAGAGCTCTTTCATATTTCCTTGTCTTGCTGCCTCTTCTGCTAACTTTGCTTGCTCTTCTATCCATTTTCTTTTATCTCGACATAGCCATATTTTCACTTTTTTGTTAACTTCCATGTATTCTTTATGTGCTTCACTCTTCTGTACTCTTTGTCCTCCAAAGATTTAACTGAAGTTTTAGTTCCTTCATGTGGCTGATTTCATTCGGAGAGACATTCCTTCCTTTGATGTGCCTTACATCCTAAGATTTTTTTCAACCTGTTTCAGTTCCCTCTTCCCTAAAGTTTTTTGCAGAGTGGACCTGGAATTTGTTTTGTAGTTCAAGGGCAAATGTATCTTTGATCTGTTAGTCTTTTAACCTTACCACATATATTTTCTTGCTCCTGTGATTGAGCTTGGTTCTATTTTCCACTGTCTTGAGTCCTAATTCCTCTAAAACTAGGTGGTGGTCATGTCCAACATCTGCTCCTCTTCTACTTCTGACATCTAACACTGTGTGTCGAAACTTGCGGCTTATGGCTAAGTGGTCTATTTGATTTTCAGTAATGTGGTTTGGAGAAACCCACGCTATCTTATTGCAGTTATGATGTGGAAACAATGTGCCTCCAATGATTAGGTCATGTTCAGCACAACAGTTCACCACTTACATTTCTGATCCCCATGCCATGCTTGCCCATGTTATGTTCAAGCCCTTCATTTTCCGGACCAACTTTTGCGTGCAAGTCAGTCGATTAAGCTCTGTATAAAATGCATCTTTTAATTCTCCTTTAGCTATTTCTGTAGGTGCATAGCATTGAATTACAGTGACATATCACATTTTTCTTTTAAAGCGTGTGGTTTTTATCCATTCTGAGACTGGTTTGCACTCTGGTAAGCTCTTCTTGCTGCTTTTAGAGAGTAAGAGCCCTACCTCATTTCTGTGCATCGCGTCCTCACCTGTCTGACCCGCATACAGCAGCACTCCACCATTTTGGGTTTGGAATCCCTCAGATTCTGACCACCTTATTTCGCTTAGTCTGAATATATCTGGTCGGTAGCTCTCCATCTGTTTTTCAACTGTCTTAGCCTTCCTGCCTCTCTCAACATCCTTACATTCCAAAAACCAATACGGGTTTTCCTTTTCAAGCGAAATGTCATATCCTTAAGATCCATCCGGCTGTTGCTCCTTTTAGTTTCTGTGATATGCGTTTTTTGGTAGTGCGGGTTATCAGCCCACAACCCCGAGTGTCCTGGTGGGGCTGCCATCTCATGGCATGGACGTCTGCCATGGTTTTACTTCAGGGCCTTATGCCTTAAATAGTTTGCCTTCACTGCGACTACAGAACGCTATCCGTCCCTTCGCAGCAAGGCCTATGTGCCTCACCACTGTCCTGGTTTCCAAGGATCTTCTGCTGTCCACATTAGGGGTCTGTGCGTGCTGCCATATAATCACAGAGAGGAAAAGGAAAGGAAGGGAGAGTAGGGGATGGGATAGGACAGGACAGCACAGGACACTAGATGGGATGTTGTGAGACACACTTCGTCTGGATTCTCTAAAGAGACCTGTCCGGCTTGGGAGGCCCTGCCAGCAGTTAGACTACCACCAGTATAGCCCTCCACTTCATGGGATCAACAAACCCCTCGCCCACGCGGACAGTGTTTCCTTAAGGCAGTGTCTCCTGAGGAGGGTTGAAACAAATTGAAGAAATGATTTCAGTGTTCTTCATCAGAAAAATGCAGACTAACTACTCCTTCTCCATGACAATGCAAGGCCTCACACAAGTCTGCACACCTGAGTGGAGCTCACGAAACTTAGTTTGAGTGTTCTTACTCATCCACCCTTTAGCCCTAATCTCACTCCTTCTAACTTCCGTCTGTTTGGTCCAGTGAGGGGTGCACTTCACTGAACAGTATGTGGATGATGGGGAAGTTATTGATTCAGCGAAATGTTGGCTCAGGCATCGACCAATAGAGTGGTACCACGTGGGCATAAAGGCCCTCCCAGTCAGGGGGTGTAGGGCTGTTACATTGAATGGAGATTATGTTGAAAAGTAGGGTTTTGTAGCCAAAAGAGTTGGGAATAATATTGTGTATTGGAATCCTGAATAAAACCAACCCACTTTCAGAAAAAAGTATTGCATTACTTATTGAACACCTCTTGTACAACTTATACAAAATAGATGCGTGTTTCAAAGTTTCACTGTCCTACAAAGTAGTCACCAGCATTGTGTATCTATCTTTGCTAGCAGATTGGGAATCATAAGTTACCCTTAGCAGTGCCAGTTCTCTTGGTAGCTCAAGGAGAGTGGTCTGTTGTGCAGTGAATCTCCCTAAAAGTTCTGAAGCAAACTTGATGGAGTGCTTCCTTCAGACTTAGGAGTCAAGGTCCAGAGTGTGTGGTGGATGATACAGCACATCCCAGTTCCATCAAAGAAATCGATCACAATTTGCAACTTCAAGCCCCAGCATGCCCTGCAAAATGACAGGTGGGTCCTGCAAAAAATGATGTCGCTTATTTCTCTAGGCTGGTCACAGGCTGCTTTCTAAAAATGGACAGCTTAGAAAAAGAAGTGGTGACACTTCATGTAGGATCCTCCCATCATTTTGCAGGACAGCGCTTGGGTACATATACAGACCAAGTGTGATTGACTTGTTCAGTTGAGGGAGTTGGAAAATGCTGTTCCACCTGCCACAGTTCCGGATATAAGCTCTTATGACTTGAACTTGATTCCTGAGATGAAGGAAGCACTTCAAGGCATTCACTTTAGAACTGTTAGAGAAATTCATTGGTCAATAGACTACTCCACTCAAACTATCAACAGAACTGGTGCTACTAAGTGTATCCTACATCTTCCCAATCACTGGCAACGGGATACACACAGTGCTGGTGACCACTTCTTAGAAGAGTGCAATTTTGAAATGTGTCTGTTGTGTATAAGTTGTAAATAAATAATTACCACTATTAATGTTCTGACCCTCGTATATGTATGTCTACAATTAATATAATAGAAGGAAACATTCCACGTGGGAAAAATTATATATAAAAACAAAGATGAGGTGACTTACCGAACGAAAGCGCTGGCAGGTCGATAGACATACAAACAAACACAAACATACACACAAAATTCAAGCTTTCGCAACAAACTGTTGCCTCATCAGGAAAGAGGGAAGGAGAGGGAAAGACGAAAGGATTTGGGTTTTGGAACCCAAATCTTTTCGTCTTTCCCTCTTTCCTTACGAAGCAACCGTTGGTTTCGAAAGCTAGTATTTTGTGTGTATGTTTGTGTGTCTATCGACCTGCCAGCGCTTTCGTTCGGTAAGTCACCTCATCTTTGTTTTTATATATGTCTACAATTAAGTCTATATCTATACTCCACAAGCCACCTTTGTGTACCACTGTCACTTGCCCCCTTTCCTTTCTCAGTCATGAATATTTCATGGGAAGAACAATTGCTGTTAAGCCTCTGGGTGGACTTGAATGACCAATTTTATCTTCGTGGTCTTTTCATGAGTTATACGTAGTAGGAGGCAATATATGAGGGTCATTCAATAATTAGAGAGACAAATTGATCTGGGGAAAAAACTGTTAGTAAGATAAGTTTGGTACTTTTATGCCTTTAAGTTGGTATCACTGGGATAAACACTGAACAGCTGATGTATCAACAATGTTTTGTTTATAACCTCAAAAATACATTTCAAGATGGCGAGTCCACTTGAAATGTCCACATTAGTTGAACAACTTTCTGTTATTCGTTTTTTAATTGCTGAAAGTGAGAAACCAGTGAATATATACTTTAGAATGCCTAAAGTTTATGGTGAAGGTTGTATGAATCATGCAAATTTTTACAGGTGGGTAGAGCAGTTCTAAAATGGCTGCAACTCGGTGACTGATGAACACTGTTCTGTCCAACCAGTTGCAGTTTCAACTCCCTCACTTTGAAAGTCGAATGGATGACATTACTTGTGGTGACCGCTGTGTGACTGTGGAAATGATACTTGATGAGGTTCAAATTAGAACTACTACTGTTCATAACATTATCTGTAACAAGCTGAAGTACCGCAAAACCTGAG